>NW_001509760.1:1263272-1395442 GCF_000149645.3 Aspergillus fischeri NRRL 181 | reverse complement strand
AATTATATTAAGGATAACTACTTTAGTTTCTTTATAATATTATATAACTAGATTATATATTTAAAATTATTTAATCTAATATATAAGATGTTTTAAATATATCTTTATATTAGTTAGGTATTAAAGACTTATAATCTATTATAATTATAATAGGCTTACTATTATTAATATAATAATCCTATTATTAAAGTACTTCCTTAATTATAAGAAGTTCTTTCTTATATATAAGATAGTTTTTTTTAGCATTAGTAAGCTTTTATTTATTAAATATAATAGAATACTACTATCTCTTTTTATCTTATTATATAAGTACTATACTAAAAGCCTATTTAAAGATATTAATCTTAATCTAATATAGTAATAATAGATTAGTAATTTTAAGAATAGGTATAGGAACTATAGTATTCTTTAGTATAATAAATATATACTAACATTAAGTATTCTAGACTATAGGCTAAAACTTCTTCTTATAAAGTAAAGTATCTAATTTTTTTAAGAGTTTATGAAAAAAAGAAGTAATTCTTATAAATTAATATAATTAATAATAGTATATAACTAATCCTAAGAATTATTAAACTTTATAAATATTTATTAACTTTAGTTATATCTTTATAACTTCTAACTTTATAGATATTAATTAAATAAATCTATTACTAATAATATAGCTATGAAATTCTAATTCTCTCTTAGTAAATATATATTTAGAGAGTTTTATCTATAACTAATATTCTTAAAGTTAATTAAGTACTTTCTAAATATATTTCTTATATTCCTTATCTAAGTTTAAGAAGATTAGGATATTATTAAGATATACTACTATAAAGTTAAGATCTTATATAATATTATTTATTATTATCTAGAATATTATAGGCATATTATAAAGTCTAAAAGATATTACTAAGAATTTAAACTTACTAAATAATATATTAAAAGCTATTTTTAAAACTAATAATTTACCTATTTATAATTACTAGTATCTAGAGAGGAGATTAAGCTTTAATAGATACTTAGCTTAATCTATTTAATCTAGAAGTTCTTAAATTTATAGTAGTAAATAGGTATTTTTAATAATTATCTTATTAAGTAAATAATAGTTAATATATATTTATTATTTCCTATTAATCTTAGGAATAATTATAATAAAAAAGCCCTAAGCACTAGCTAAAGAATAAATAACTACTTTCTATAATAGTTCTTTAACTTATTTCTTTATTTTATAAAACTTCTTAGGTAACTAAGGGTAAGAGTTTATATTTATTAGTAAGAAATCTCTAGTATTAATATAATACTATATTAATTAAGCTAGAGGTATTCCTAGATATAACTCTTCTCTAAATATATCTTTATACTAGATAAGTAGAGGACTTAATTAATATAAATTCTTTAGTATTCTCTTATTCTTTTTAATATCTTAAATAATAAATAACTAAGCTTCTTACTAATCTTTTTAGATAATATACTAAAGTTATTTAATAAAGATAAGATTAACTAATACTTCTAAATTAGATTTAATCTAGTTCTGAAGATTAATAGAGTAATGAGTAGTATATTTAGTCCTATATCCTTTAACTATTTATCCTATAACCTAATTAATATTAGGGTTAATATATTTTAGCTAATCTTAATCTAAGTTAATATTATACTTAATTATTTTAAGAATCTATAGGGTAATAATATAGCACTATTTATCTAACTAAAATAGAATTTAAATTTAATATAAAGTATATATAAACTCCTTATTTAGTAACTAGATTTATAAAGATATAGCTATTTAATAGAAATAAAATTATAAAGATAATAGTAAATTAGCTAGATATTTTAATATAAATATATAACTAAAGCTATAATCTAATAGAGCTTAGAGATAAACTTCTATTTAAGAGGCTTTAAGTATAGTAAAAAAGTAGAGAATATCTAATTAAAATATATTTAGATAGGTATTAATATACTAGTAATTTCCTAGTTCTAATATTACTTCTATAATATTAAGACTACTATTGTAAAGGAGTGGCTAAAGCCCAGCCACTCTACTATACTAACATCCCTTACTTTCTAATTATTTTTAACCTCCTGCTTTCATGCTTTAAACTATTTTTATTTATTTTAAACTATTTTTATTTCATCACTGTAAGCATCTAGAATAGATAGTAAAGATAAATAGTATCCTCCTTATCTAATATTAGAGAAGATAAGGATTAGTCTTATTATAAAGTAATCTACTACTATATATACTATCCTAATCTAATATCCAACCTTCTATTATTTCTAACTCTTACCTAGTTAATAGGCTAATCTACCCTACCCTATAGATTATCCTTTATAGTTCTAATCCTTCCTTTTTAACTACCTAAGTATTAGTTATAATGCCTATTAATCCTGGTTTAGTAGAGAGTACTATTCCCATGGCTATGCCTATATAATATTAGGAACCTATTAGGGATATACTAGCTAAGAATAATAACTCCTCTACTTCTTCTAACCCACCTAGGAAGCTAAGTAAGGATGATATTTAATAACTTCTTTAATATATTACTAAACTTAAATAAAACTAGGCTAAATTCCTTAAATATAAACTAATTAGCTATTAAAACAGCACCTTTCTACCCTATAAGAATAAGTAAGAAGTTAAATTTAAAAATCTTCCTATCTTTACCCTGAAATATTCATTCTAGAAAAGGGAAGAATAGATTAGAGATATAGAATATATATTTTAAGAAGCCCCTAAGAAGTATAGACCTAATAAATTTAAAATTATTACTATAATCTTATAAATAGAATTAACTTATAGGCAGAGATAGTATAGTAAAGTTTAAGAAATATTAATAGAGAATTAATAAGAAGCTAAGTATTCCTAGTAAGCCGTTAAGAAATAGACTATAAATTTAATCTAAGACTATAATTATTAAAGTAATTATAATAGTCTAATTATATAGGGCTATCTAACACCCTAATAAAGATAAGACTCCTATAAAGTATATAAGAATAGAAAGAGATTTCCTATAGAAGTTCTAAATTTATAAATATAGTTTTAATACTAAAATCTTTACAGACTATTACCTATAATTATTATAGTAAATAATAAGTTATAAATTATAATTTTATTTCTCTATCTAGTAATAGTTACTAGTAATAAACTAGGGAATACCTCTCTAAATAATGAGTTATAATTTTATTTAAACTATTCTATTAATTTTAAGTAATAAATATAAGTAATAGACTTTAAATAACTCTAAGTCTCTAAAATTATTAATTAAATTAAGATACCCAGACTCCCTACTAATAAATACTAGTAATAAACTTAAGTAATAAATATATATAATAAATATAAGTAATAACTAGGAAATAGCTTTCTAAATTAGTATAGAGCCTTATTAAAGCTGCCTAGTAGTATTACTAACTCTATCTCTATCTTTATAAGTTATACTAGCTATACTAGCTATACTAGCTATACTAGCTATACTAGCTATACTAGCTATACTAGCTATACTAGCTATACTAGCTATATTAGTAGTACTAGTTATACTAGCTATACTAGCTATACTAGCTATATTAGTAGTACTAGTTATACTAGCTATACTAGCTATACTAGCTATACTAGCTATATTAGTAGTACTAGTTATACTAGCTATACTAGTTCTACTAGCTATACTAGGATTATTATTATTATTATTATTTAACTTAGTTATATTATTAGACTTAGAGCTATATAAATCTGCACCTAAAACCTACTCTAGATTAATATTTAAATTATTATTATTATAGTTAAAATTTATATTTATAAAGAGGTAATAGCCTTAAGTAATAATATTTTTAGAGTTTATAGCCTAAGATATATTATACTTCTATACTATATAATGCTCTTAATTAGTAATAGACTTAAGCTATTCTAGTCTCTTATAGCTACTAGTTATAGTATTAAATATAAAGACTAAAGTATTTATAATCTACTACTTAATATATCTTATAGCTTCTGCTTATTATTTAGTAGGTAGCTTAAGTAGTAGATTAGTAATATTAGGCTCTAGGTCCTAAAGTTATTTTTTAAGTTAGTTATAAGATCTAGTATAAGCTATAGATTATTAGCTTATAAAGTTATCTAATTTATATATATTATTAACTAGTAGGTGCTTATAATATAATTAATAAATATTATTATTATTTAAGACTATTACTTACTTCTAAATAGATTTATTAAAGTCTGCTTTATAATCTTCTAAAGAGTATTAACTATAGGTCTAGTTATATAGAGACTCTAGTCTAGCTAAACTTTATTAATAATCTATTAAATAAGATATTAGAAGGTTATCTATAGAAGAATAGTTCTAATACTCTATTAATAATAATTAATTTTATATAATAGCCCTGATAACTATTACCCCTAATTATTATCTAAAAGTAAAGATATAAGCCTAGGCATATACCCTAGATATTTTTAAATAGATCTCTAATATTAATAGGCTAGGTTAGCTTAGCTTTAACCTACTCTTTATAGTCTATAATAATATAGCTAGTATCCTTAGTAATCTAGGCTATTACATAACTCCTCTATTTTATAAGTTATATAATATAAAAGCTATTCTCTATAAATATATAATATACTATATCTATTACCTATTACTATTACTATATTAGGGTATTTTAAATATATCTTTAGCTCTCTTTAGATAAGAATTATTAGTATTCTTAGTACTATACTTTAGATATACTATAAACTTATTAATAGACTTTTCTCTACTTATAGGTCTATTTATAATAGTAAATAAGATAATAATAAGAGATAAAGATAGTAGTATAAATATAAAAAGATAGAGATTATAATAGAGATAGAATTATAAACTATAGATAAGAGAGATATAGAAGTATTAAGTAATATATTTATAAATAAAGAAAGTAAGACTAAAATATAGATAAATAAGAGAGATATAGAAGTACTAAGTAATATATTTGTAAATAAAAAAAGTAAATATCTAGCTATTAATAGTAAAAGTAAATATTTATTAAGTATAAAAAAAGTAAATGTTTACTAGTTTAAAGAAAATAAATATTTAGAGTTATATCTTTTCTCTTAGATTAGATAATTCTTATTTATCTCTTATTTATTATTTATCTTAATCTTATCTAATAGGGAATATATCTTTTAATCTTTAGACTAATAATAACTATATTAGTATAAGAACCTTAAGTATATTCTATCTATTTTTATAACTATTATAGCTAACTATTACTACTATAGCTTAAAATATAGAAAAAGTTACTAGAAACTTCTTATATTATTTATATATATATTATATATTAGGTACTAACTAGAGATAAGTTAGAACTATATTAGTATAGTAATACTAATAAAAAAATAAGATATAATTACTTAAAGTATCTAAAAGAGACTAATCTCTAGTAAGCTAGAGAATATTATAGATAAATAGCTTTCTTATTAATTTTAATTAAGAAAACTTTAAATCCTATATACTAAGAAGTCCTAGAGAAAAATATAATTAAAAAGCTTAAAGAAAAGTACTTTTAAGAAATAGTTTAAATTATAGATATATATCTATAGAGCTATAGAAGAGGTAGAGAAAGCCTAATTAAAAGTATTAAGAGATATATAAGAATAATATAAAATATAAGAGGAATATGCCTAAGATAATAGCTAATAATAATAGTTAGTATCCTAATACTAATAGTATTTTAGTAGAATAGCATAGAGGATAGCTATAGTAGTAGTAATAAATAGACCTAAGTTAAATAATAAAATAAATTACTTATTACTCTTAAGAGTTATATCTTATAAAATATATATAAGGAGCTCTAAGCTCTAAATATATTAAATAATAAAATTATTATATAATTAGTAGAGTTTTATATAATAATTTTAGATAAGATAGTTATAGAGTCTAATAATAAAGATATAAATAATAATAAGATAGAAGTATCTAGTAATAATAATAAGATAGAAGTTAATAAGATTATAAAGTCTAATAATAATCTTAATAACTTTATTATAGACTAGCTAGCCTATTTAATAGTAATATAATACTTATTATACTTATAATTCCTAAGTCTATAAGTCCTATTACTATAGATTTTTATTTTATCTTTTAAGTTAATAGGGAATTAAGTTTTTATTATTACCTAAAATTATTACCTTCTAGGCTTCTTCTATTATTATCTAGAACTATTATATTAAACTCTAATATAGAAATATAAAAAAAAATTAAGGTATATATTCCAGGAAGGGTTTAAACTATAAATATTAAACTAATAAGTACTAATATTTAGATATCTAAAAAATTATAAATTTATAACTACTTAGCTATAGATATATAACTTATTATAAGTTATAATTAAAGAATAATCTATAAGATCTAATTATCTTATTATTATTATTATAAAATTTAATATATAATAACTCCTTATATATTTATAGCAGTAATCTTAGTTATTTATATTATATAGTTAATCTCTAGAGTCTAATACTTTATAAGAATTATAATATTATATTAATATAGATAAGTTATGGACTTGTAATCCTTATAAAGTTATAAATTATTAAATTATTAGTATATATATATATATATATATCTATCTATAAAGATATAGTCTTATAGATAGTAATATACTAATAAGTATTATTATTTATAAAGAGTTCTATAGTATTATATTATTATTATATATTATTTAATATATATTAACTAATATATATAAAGATCCTATAGGCTTTTTATTAAGTTTAAAATATAAATATAATTTAGTAATTAATAGCTTTAATATTATAAAAAGAGTTAAGTTCTTAATCTTATTAAGTAATTATTGTCACGGGCCAGTGCCCGATATTGGTCACGTGTATCACAAGACCTTGGCTTGTTGACATGGAGAACACATAGGGAGAACCTCTCTTCTTCAAGCTTTTTGTACACAGTTTATGGCCTAGTTAGATTAAATTTAAGTCTTGCTTCAGCCCTTCACATACAAAAAGCTTCCTTCTACACCCAGAAGTACCATTGGTCATTGGAAAGCCCTATGAAGATAACTTAGGCGCTCATCAGAAACACCCCTGAATCCCTAGTGATTCAGTGATGGACACACATTGGAATGGAATCCTCGCGCATAAGGCCTTAGCGCTTGAGATGTATTAGAAGTCCTAGAAGATCTCAACTCCTAGGCATATCAGAACATTGGAACAGAACATAAAATGGCAAGAAGCAGTGAATTGTCTAGTCCCCCTAGTTGGGCTTAGACATTAATGCAGCAAATCACCTAGAGCCACACCACATATAAGAGTGCTACTACAGCACAGAATGAATGGAACACTATATAAGATGAATAGATCAAAAGACTTGAGGCATTACTTAAGGGTATATTAATCCCTAATAAAACACTGCTAAATCCCCCACGAATCAAAACTGAGGTCATACAGGATAAAATAAGGATGGCTGTATAATACCCTTAGCCATGACTTCCAGACCTAGCACTGTTCACAGGGAGCTCTTCAGAGTGGCCGTCCTAGTGAATAGTGATGGAAAATAAGCTAGCTATAGACAGCGAAGCTATCAGGGGCCCATAAGATTAATTCATATATATCTTCTCTTAACTAGAGAAGATGGCCCTAAAAAACACTAATTTATTCATAAAAATATATTAAAATAACTGCAAACTATAGCAACTTCTTAACTATCTTAAAAACATCTATGGTGATCTGAATATTAAAGCAAGAGCAGTAAGACAGCTTCACCTAATATAATAAAGTAAAGATTAGTCCTTTGTGAAGTTCCTACCTTAGTTAGAAAAGGAATTTACTGATGTAGGTGCTTTTAAATGGCCTGATGAGCCTAAGTAGCAAGTTTTGCTAGCTTTACTTAATTAAAGAATGACTGAAATGCTACAGTATTGTGGTTCCTAGCACCTTTTCAGAGTTAATAACATAACTCCATGAGATTAGTGCAGATAACAACACCTTAGATATTAATTATACTCAGAATATATACTTAACTAGACAGAATAATGATGAGATGGACTGGGTGCCTACTGTGTTAGTAAACCACACTAAATTATACACAAAACACCACTGACCTGAGAGCAGGTCGCCAACATAAGCATGATAGGTTAGTCAGGACGAACTAGACTAACAATAGGCTGAAGGTAAATATCTATAATGTGGAAGATCAGGACATCTCATCACAAAGTATGCACTATCACCAGCCCAACCACCAAACCATATAAGAATTGCTACTGGTTTAGGCGTAAGGAAATGAGAACAGGCAACCTATATAAAGAAAACAAGGCCTATGAGCAATAATGAATCAGTCACTATGGTCTCCAATAACAAAAATATGACTTCAAGGGATGATTTAGGAAAAGAGTAGCTCCTGTTCTGAGCCATGAGCAGGAGTAAAAGGGGGTTAAAAAACTACTAAAACATAAGATACTACTATTTATAGTTAATGCTAGAGTGGATGGAATTTAATTTACACAAGCTCTTATTAATAGCAGTTACTGCTGTTATATAATAATAAATAAGTCTTTAGTCCAGTTATTTAATCTTCTGCGCATCAAGATATGCCCATAAATCCTTAATGGAGTAGTGCTAAATTAATACTAAATCACCCATGTTACACATTTTAATCTTGATATCTATGGCCACCAGCAGGGCTGTGTATTTACATACATTATTAGACCACAAGATAATAGTATGATACTTAGGGACCCATGGCTACATGAAGTAAACAGATGATATTCAGCTAGGAAAGGATACCTAGATATTTTCATAAAGTCTGGGGAGTGGATGAGATGTTAGAACCATGTAGATTGCATAATTAGACCTATTAGGGTGAAGGCACTACGCGTTATGCAGGCTGAGATATCATCTATCTAGCAACTTATACATAGTATACTAAGCCTAGATTACTTATAAATCAGCAAGGTTTTGCTAGATAATATTAAGAGAGTATTATGACTAAAGAAGTATATTAATCCAAAAGATAAGCTACTAAAGCACTATTAGAGATGGTTAGATGCTTTCAGCTAATAATTAGCTGAGAAGCTACCCCTGTACTAACTAGGGATTAATTATAAGATCCCTCTAAAATATAATAGAAATAGTGTTAAGGAGCCACCACCCTATAGTCCCCTCTATAGCATGAATAAGGAAGAGCTCTTATACCTATAGAAGATATTAACAGATCTGCTTGAAAAGAACTTTATATAAGTAAGTCAATCACTAGTAGCAGCACTAGTCTTGCTAGTTTGCAAGCCAGGTAGTGATGTATGATTCTATATTAACTACTAAGGGTTAAATGAATGAACAGTGAAGGATTACTACCCCCTACTACTAATCCATAAGACACTATAGAATATGGGCCATGCCTGCTGGTTCACAAAGCTCAATATCATCACAGCCTTCCATAAGATCCATATCCACCCAGGAGAGGAATGGAAAACAGCCTTCTAGATGTGATATAGGCTCTATAAGTGGAATATGACACTATTTAGGCTAATAGGAGCACCTACTATATTTTAATAGTATATCAGCCAGACTCTATGGGAGTACCTGGACGACTTTGTATCAGCATATATTAATAATATAATCATCTACATCAACAGAATACTAGCAGACCACTGGTGGAAAGTTAGCAATGTGCTACAGAAACTAATAGATACAGGGCTATAATATGACATTACAAAATCAGAGTTTAAATAGGACTCAGTGAAGTACCTTAGCTTTATCATCCAAGCTGAAAAGGGCATCCATATTAATCCAGAGAAGGTGGAAGCTATTAGAGCATGGGAGAAGCTGAAATCTATATAAGATATATAAAGCTTTATTAGATTTACAAACTTCTACTAACTATTTATACCATAATTTGCTGACCTTTCAGCACTATTAATATAATTAATAAAGAAAGATACTATCTTTAAATAGGATGATGATTGTCAACAGGCCTTTACAGAACTAAAAGAACTCTTTATTAATATGCTAATCCTGGCACATTCTAAAGAGGATTATAAAACAGTTATTAAGGCTGACTCTTCTGGCTAGGTAACTAGCGCAGTGTTATCTTAATATAGACCTGATGGGCAACTATAACTATATGCCTATCTATCCCAGAAGCTATCACCAGCAGAGTTAAACTATAAGATCCATGATAAGGAGTTATTAGCTATTATATAAGCATTATATGAGTGGAGGCCTGAGCTAAAGATGGTGCTGTGATTCACTATTATAATAGACCATAAGAACCTATAACACTTTAGTAAGGCATAACACCTGAATAAACAGTAAATGCATTAGGCAGATCTCCTAATAGAATTTAATTTTGATCTCTGTTACTGTCCTGGTAAGCTTACAGTCAGACCAGATGTATTATTACACTGGAGCTAAGATATGCCTAAGAGTATCACTGATAAAAGGCTATTAAACTAGTTCTAAGTCCTGCTTAAAAGGGTCTAGATTAAAACAGGATAACTAACCCTATAACTCTCTGACAATCAAATAGATGAAGAGCTTGACTTTAAAAGAGACATTCCCCTCTTTAATAAGCTAGAACTTCAAGACAAATGGAAAAAAGCCTAACTCTCTAATATAATATACTAATGGATCTCCAACACCTTATTAAAGGGAGAGTGCTGAATTACTACTAAAATAAATATCAAGATAAGCTTGTCTGAGTGCTATCTAGATGACTAGGGATTGCTTTATTTCAGATAATAGATCTAGATCCCTGATAATGAGGTCCTACATACAGGAATTATACAGAAAGTTTATAACTCACATGTTATAGCACATCCAGGATGAGATGCCATCTATTTAATACTATCTTAATAGTTTTTCTAGCCAGGAGTAGTAAAGGACATATAACACTTTCTTTAAAACTATATAGTTTGTGGACAGAGCTCAGTATGGTGAGACACAAAGCATGGGTTATTAAAATCACTACTAATTCCCTAGTGAATCTAGGCTGAAATATCAGTGGACTTTATTACTGGACTACCACCCTCAGGGCCTACAAGAGTAATGAACTGCATGGTGATAATAGATTAGTTGATAAAGGGTGTAATCCTTGTTGGAATGAGAGAGATAATAGTAGAGGATGTGGCAGAGGCATTTCTTATGTACTTCTATATATATTATGGAGTACCACTAGCAATTATGAGTAACCACAGCCCCTAATTTGTGAGCTTCTTCTAGGGAAGAGTATGCAAAAGGCTATTAATTCAGTATTAATTATCTACTACTTTTCACCCACAGACTGATAGTACAACAGAGTATGCTAACTAAGAGATTAAATAAATTCTATGTATATTCACTGTGTACGCATAAGATAACTAGAAGGAGCTACTACCAATAGTTACCATGGCAATTAATAATCACGATGCCACTTCAACAGGAATCTCACCATTCTTCTTCACCCATGGCTACTATATTAATCTGATTAGTATTGATGAAGCAGGGCAGCTACAAGATGCCTTAACTCAGCCAGGAAAGGCAGGTGAAACCTTTATAAATCATCTATGAGAAGCCACTAATTGGGCCTAAGCTGCTATTGCTTCTGTATAGGCCCTACAGGAAGAGTAAACAAACTAACACCAGCAGGCTGCCCCTGTCTATAGGAAGGATGACTAGGTTTGGCTAAACCTTTGAAATATATACTTACAGTAATCATTAAAGAAGTTAGATTAGCTACATGCTTGGTACTGAGTAGTAGATGTCCTGTCACCATTTACAGTCTGACTTAATGTACCCACTGGCATACACCCAGTATTTCATATTAAACTAGTCCGCCTAGTGGCAACAGACCTGTTCCCATCCCAGATTATGGACAACACCTAGCCACCGCCACTGCTCATTAATGGAGAGGAGGAATATAAAGTCAAACAGATCCTAGCTGTATGACGTAGGAAGATTGGACAAGGATATTATGATGAAGCATTAGTAAAATAGGCAGGGTGGGCAGAAGAGATATAGGAAAGACTAGACTCAGTTCAGAACTACACTGTGCTAGATGCCTTTGAAGATTAATACAGTCCTATTTTGGATGTGGTTTGCCAGCAAATTAATACTAGCACCCATATCATCATACCCCTAATGAGGTTAAGGCTAGGAGGGGGGTATTATCACAGGCTAGTGCCTGATATTAGTCACGTGTATCATGAGACCTTGGCTTGTTGACATGGAGAATGTGTAGGGAGAACCTCTCTTCTTCAAGCTTTTTGTACACAGTTTGTGGCCTAGTTAGATTGAATTTAAGTCTTGCTTCAGCCCTTCACAATTATAGGCTCTAAGATCTATAATAACTATATAAAAATTTTTTCTAAAGAATACTCTACTATTACTACTAACTATTATTATTAATTATAATTATTATCTTATAATATTATATCTAGGGACTATTTCTTATCTTTTTTATTTCTAGAATTATTATAAGAGAGTAATATCTTTCTAATAAAATATTCTAATTATAGTTAGCTTATCTTAATTACTATTAAGGCCTTAGAAGCTATAATTAATCCTATTTTACTTTAGTTATCTCTAGTATAAGTACTAAAAATATTAATATAAAACTCTAAGATAATACCTAATCTATATAACCTATTAAGCTATAGATTAACTATTATTAAAATTAATAATAAGTATTTTATATTATAACTCTAACTTTAGTATTAAGCTTTTATAAAGTAGTAAATATATATAAAAATTAAAGTAGCTTATATAGATAAAATATTAGATCTAAAATTTAAGTATCTAAACTAGTTAAGATTAATAGTCTGATAGAATTAATAATAAAACTTTTACTAAGTTACTAAACTATAGTAGAGAATATTATAGCTCTAGTATAAGCTTTATAAAGTACTAATTATATATAGTAAATATATAAAGAGTAGAATATCTAATTTATTATAATATCTAGCTTTAAAGTAATATCTTATAGTATAAAAGAAGATAGTAAATAAGAAAAAAATTATTATAAGTTTCCCTATAATATTTTACTATAGAGGTATAGATGATAAAGAAGCTAAATCTATATTAGATAAGATGGGTAGAATACTTATATATATTTAATTTCTTAATTAAATATTACCTAGGGACTAGCAACCCTATAGATATACTTAGTTATTATTTAAACTATATAGATATAATAGAAATTAAGGATATAGACCTACTATAGCTGCTAATATTATAAAATAAACTATATATAAGGCTATTAAGACTAGATAAACACCTCCCATAAAAAGAAATATAAGTATATATAATATAGCTTAGGGGGGTGTAAGATATGAACTAGGAGTATCTTATAGATATCTAAATAAAAGCTACTACCTATAGATAGAATATACTATTAGATAAGAGAGATACTACTAGTAATATAGGAGTTCTAGATCTCCTAGTACTATAAAGTAATATATATAAGATACTTACTTCTAAAATAGCCTACTCTATAGATATTCTAATAGCTATAGTAGATCTGCTATAAATAATTTAAGATATTAATATATTTATATAGTAGAAACTACTTAATATAGTAGAAGGGAATATAGATAAGCTAAGTTACTTAAAATAGAAGATTAAAAATAAACTTCTTTAATATAAAAACTATATCTATATGCTAAAGTCTACAGCACTATATATAGAGATAATAAAAATAAATTATAATAATCTATAGAGGGGTTATTACTAGTATAGATATACCTTAGAAAGTATTAAGCACAGATACTTTTTGTGGAAGCACGTAACTATTCATGTTGTAATTCCATTGATTGATGATCTCTTTGAAGTGCTACCTACAGGGGAGATGGATAAACAACCCACGTCACGTGGTGGTCCTACCACACTTTTAGTATAAGTTAGTATAAGATATTAAGGTGTATATTAAAGAGTATAATATTTATTAAAGAATTATAGTATATAGGTATAAGCCTTATAGTAAGCTAGAACCACTACCTACTCTTATAAAAGTAGTACAGTAGGTAAGTATAGACTTTATTATAGGCCTTTCACCATTAAAATAATAGAGGAAGATATATAATATAGTAATAATAATTATTAGTCTCTATATAAAGTACTTACTCTATATCCTAATAAGGAAAGATATTAATATAATATAGCTAGTAGAAATATTCTATAAGAAGGTTATTCTACTACTAGATATATTAAAGAATCTTATATTAGATAGGGGCAGCCTATTTACTAGTATATTCTAGTTAACTCTCTATTACTATCTAGGAGTATATAGAAGACTATTAATAGCCTTTTATCTATAGACTAATAGGTAAATAAAATATATAAACCAGGTCCTAGAGTACTATCTATAGGTATATATTAGCTAGATATAAGATGACTAGACTAGATAGTTACTAATAACATAGTTTATCTATAATAATATAATATATAGTATGCTAGATATATCACCATACTTTATACTTATAGGTTTTAAGGTAAATCTATAGATTAATATACTAGCCCTAGAAGATATAAAGATATCTACTATAGTAGATAGAGTAATAGAACTAGATAAGAATTATATAAAATTATATATTCTACATACAGAGTTAAAAGAGTAGATAAAGAAGTAGTATAATAAGAAATATATTAAGATATTACTAAATATTAAGGACTATATTATGCTAAGAGTAAAGAATATTATTATCCTAAGACTAAACTAGAAGCTTATAAGTAGATTACTTAGTCTATTCTAGATTATAAAGAAATAGGGAAAATAAATATATAGACTATGCTTACTAGAATTATAGAAGATATATAATATATTCTATATATTACTACTTAAGCCCTACAAAGGAAATACTAAGTAAGTACTATACCTAGGACCTATAATTATTAAGAGTAGTAAAGAATAGGAGATAGATACTATCCTAAGATATTAAAAAGTATATAATAAAGATTAGTACCTTATCTATTAGTATAGATAGGAAGATAAGTATAATATATAGGAATTCTATAAATATATTAAAGATACTAAAGCCTATAAGTAGTTTATAAAGTCTATAAGGTAGATAGTTAAATAGGAGAACTTTATTAATTAAAAAATCTAAAGACTATATCTATAATATAAATAAGAAATAATATAATAGCTTAACCCTAAAGAGGGAGTAAACTATAAGTTATATAATATAGTTAGTCTAGTACTAGTATAGCTAGAAGAATATAGACCTTACTTATCTAAAGAAAAACTAAACTATAGCAGCCTAAATACCTATAAGAGTTAAAGAGTAGGTATAGATATTAAAGACCCTAGTATAGATGTAAAAGGAGGGGTTAGAGATGTAGTAATAGTGATAAATACTAATATAGGGAGGGCCTTATATAGTAGAGGACTATTACTTATAGTAACCTAGGCCTAAAAAGCCTAAGCTATATAAGTAATAGCCTTAAGAGTAAGACCTATAATATAAGGATATATAATCTCTAAGACTACCTAGATAGTAATAATAGTATTAGCCTTAAGGAGTATACTAGTAGGGAACTTTAAAAGAAGAGTAAAATTAGTATCTATAATAAGAATAGAGTATAAGGGAAATACACTAACTAATAAGACTAGTAAAGAGTCTAATAGTAGAGATACTTAGCCTTATTCTATATATAGCTATTATAGAATAGTAATAGCACCCCCCTACCCTATCTAGGTACCTATAGATACCAATAATAATACTCTATAGTAGGAGTACAGCCTAGACTAAGAAGAGGGGTAGGTAATAAAGATATAGAAGATAGTAGTAATAGAGATAGGGATAGTATAGCAGAGGTAGAAGTAAAGATAATAATATTAATTAGAATACCCCCCTAGCTATAAGATATACTATACCTATAATTAGTATAAGTAGTAGTATATTTATAACTAGGAGAATAACCCTAGCAGTTATAAACTAGAGTAAAAGTAGTAGTAATAGTAATAGTAAAAGTAGTAGTATAGTATCTAGTATAGATATAATAGGTAGTAGAGCTATAAGAATAAGTAGTAGCTATATTTCTATATATAACGTTAGTATTTATCTAAATTCTAATAAATATAGTAAGAGATTTAATATATTTATAAGCTAATAGGGCTAATAGCTATTAATATAGAAAAGAAATAAAGAATATATACTTAGAAGAATTTTAAACTAAAGGAAATAATATAAATAAAGCTGTAGGGAATATTAAATATATAAAATAAAGTAAAGAGAATAAAGAAAATAAGCTAACTATTAGAGATATTATAGGAATTCTAGCTAAAATAAAGATAAAGACTATAGAATACTAGAATCCTTTATAAAATAAAGAGTAGATGCACCCCTACTTAAGAGATAATAAAATAATAAGAAAGAAAGCCTCCTTAATATAAAGAGTAATAACTAGAAGCTATCTTTATACTAGAAGCTATATATACTTTATTAAAGTAATTATATAATTATATTAATATAAATAAATTATATTAACTTATAATAGAAGAATCAGTAACTATATATACTTATAAAAGAAGGAGATATAGATCTTATAATTATAAAGATAATTATATAAATAATAAAGAAGTATATAATAAAGAAGAATAAAAAAGATTACTTATAAAATAATAGATTTAATATTACTAGAGAGGGAGAAGAAGGAGAAGAAAAATATTTATATATCTATAAAGCTAGAAGTATCTATAGCTACTATACTAAGCTAAGTAAGTAATAAGTAAAGCTATTTAAATATATTTATTATAGATAAGATAATAAGATTAAACTACTATATAATAGTATTTACTAAAATAAGTAATACTTTAGTTAGTAATAATATTACTAACTTATACTAGTAAAAATAATAGAGTAATAATAATATCTATTATTTAATCTAACTAATAAGTAGATATAGTTTATATAATAAAAAGAGATATTATAATTAACCTCTAGCTACAGGGACACAGTATATAAAGAGGGGAGATAACTATTAGATATAGAGAATATATATATAGTAAACTATAGGTGGTTATATAGGTAATATATAACCTATAGAGATATTATCTCTGCTAAGGTGCAAGAGATGCTCACACCTTAGTAATTAGTTTAACTATAAAGACATTACTACTACCATGCTATCTACCACATAATAGAGAGTATCCTATAAGTGCTCTCACACAAAAGCAAAGAAGTATCTAGTTCAGACTCTTCTCATAGATCTTAGTATAACTAATGAGATACATCATGCTTTCTACTACCTAAATAGATTTTCCATTCCCAGCCTGTATCATTCTTTTGTAAAGGATATCTTCCCATGAACTACTGTTTCTCTAACTGCTTAATTTTTTAATTTTTAATTTTTTAATTTTTTAATTTTTTTTGGTGTTTCTCATCATTACATATATGCCTATTATGTCTAGCACCACCTGTTGTACTTATTATTATTATACTTTATTACTAGTTTTACAAAGAACAACTATTTTCTTTGACATACCAGCGCATGCTTGTAGAGCACGTACCAGTGTTATTCTAACATAGGGGGTGTCATTTTAACATCAGCACATGTATAATAGAAGAGAACTTCCTATAGAAAGAAAGATAAGAAGGGAATCAGGGAGGAAATCTAGGGACTACTATAGTAGGTAGACATTAGGAGGGGGAGGGGATCCATACAACGAAAATAAGATAGAAGGTTAAGTAGTAGTGAGTTTCCCACTGCCATCCTATCCCTTCCTAATGACCAGCCTACCGTAGACTATGATAGTTGGGTGGGCGAATGGACGGAGGGTAACTATTAGAGACAAGCAGTATCAAGATTGGGGACAAAGGTGTGCCTAGTATCGAAAAAGATGATGAAAAATTGATTTGCGGGGGTATCTACAATCAGCAAGAGTTACCACAAATTCAGCACAAACCAAACAGCTGTCAGAACCATGGCCAGGTACTGCTTCTGGGCTCTTACAATCCCTGCTGATAAAGAGCCCGCTGAGCTTACTGACGGCACTGTCGTTGAAGATGCACCTGTGGGCGCCCCAATTCTTGCCCCGGAGCCATCAGCTACAACCGATGTAACCGGATGAGAAACCTGGGTGGCACTTGGAACAGAATCAGTTCCAACGCCAATTTCCAGTATGTTGTCCTTTGTCGAGTTAAAGTTTGTGTTGGCGATAGATATCTCGTTGTTGGCTATGTCATATACGACATATGCACTGCGCAAGAATGTGTCACCCAGAACCGCAGTACTGTCTCCGGCGGGGACAATTCCAAAGATACATGCACGTGCACCATCCCGGAAACGAAGGTCGCCCGCGTCCAGGAGAAGTTCATCAATCATAACCGTGATATTCGGAGATGAAAAAGTATATGTTATATTCATGTTGTTTTCCGCCAAATTGCATGGCAGGTAACCGACCCCGCTTGAAGGTTCATATGCGACGTTGAGGTCACGATATATGTTCTCGACGATGGAGTCAGGAAGATAGGTCAAAGAGCTGCCGGAGTCGAGCAGTACCGCCGCCGGCAAGGCATCTGATGAGTAAGTTTTATGATGCGACTCCGAGTCGAACGCAACTCCAGTCAGTGCGATCACAAACTCCGAGTACCGTCCGTTGACTTTTTGTATGGGCAAGGTCTGCAGCTCTCCGAGATACTTTTCTGTATTGACACCCCCAAATAATATTGATCCCGTGTTCGATTCAAGATCATTTAACCAAAGGCTGTAGGCGTTGGATCTGATCAATCCCTGGTCGACCATTGCTCGCGGAAGGTTCGAGTAAGCGTCTTTGCCGTACCGACCCACCTGAACTTCATTCGATGGGTAGCCAATTCCTAGCACGCCTTCTATCCAAGGGAGACAGCATTAGTTCCCTACACTGAAGCAATGCAGGTACATGTAGAGCGGAAATTCGCCCAATCCCAGGCTGTGGTCGACTTACCTGAAGAACTAGACGAGTACCCTATTCCAAATTGCAGGTTCTTTAGTGTTGACCCTCCAATATGGAGTATATCAGTTGCATAGTCGCCCACGGCGCCGGTCCCATCAGCGTATGATATATTGAAATCAGATGAAACATAGGCATATGTTGATGAGAAAGAAGGGTCGTAAGAACCGGATATGTTGCAGGAATCGCTCGAAGCCGAGCACAGTGTTGAATTAGCCGCGTTGCACCATAAATCGCTACTCCCAGTGTCGAGAACAAGGCGCAAGGCCTGCTCAGGGGTGCCGAGAGTCACGTTGCAAAAGTACAGAGTTTCCTAGTTGATTGTAAACATGATCCGACCGATGAACCGGAGAGTCAACTTCCGGTGGGTGGGTTACATTACTCACCTCGTTATCGAGCGTTTGGCCGATTGTCTTGTCTCTTTTCCGCCGAACTCGGTCCCTCGCCACAGGGTCTGAAATAATGCTACGCTTGATATCCAGTGAGACCACAGCAGGAATATCCCTCTGATGCAGTGTTAAGCAGGCACCATGTTTCACCGTCAGACACACAATAAAGAGGAGAGAGAATATGTGCCGCATGGTTGGCCTGCTATGATGCTATCTCGTCCAACTACCAGAGTTGCTAGTGAGGGGGCCCAAACTGTATAAAGCGAGAAGCTGTAGAAACTCAGTCATCAGCAGGTATTGAGATGATAGCACACAACAGCTGAAGACAGTCTGGAGGGCTCCAAAGCCAGGACTCCCTTGGCACATACGCCCGTATTGCGCCTCTCGGGTGACCTAATGGCTATGATAGAAGTGACCTACTCTTTGATATGATACTGCCGGTATTGCTCGCAGACAAATACGATGGGTCAATCACCTTCATGTACCAGCACAATAAGGTGAACAGCAAATCATACATCGCTTTGCCCAGCTTTTCAGGCCAGAGTTGCCCGAGGATAGTACACTCGGTCGACCCAGCGCAGTCGGGGGACCGCATAGGTACCAATTTCAAGCATCATAAATATCGTGGCGTGTCGGCTGCTGTCGTCATCAATGGTGGGCCCCTGGTCGCTTTCAGACTTTCAGTAAATTTATGGTTCCAGAGGGCTGCTATGCTCCGGATGATCATCAGTTGAATAAGCAATCCAGTCCACACTTTGACGATTTGGCGTACTACTCTGTAGAGTCGATTACGAACCTGGAAGCCTAGCCCACGAGGCTTGGGCTCCAGCCATCGCCGCAAACAGCTACTATCGGAGAATGCGGAAACTGATTTTCAGATACTGCTCATTCAAGTTATCATCCAATGTTCAAGGTGCGCCTAAATATTCTGTCATATCCCGACTAGGAAATTAGAAAATACTATTGATACGCACAACCCTGCTACTAACACATAGCAATATGTTACGTGACATGTCCAGTTGCTGCAATATTTGAATATTGATACCCATTGCTGGTGGTTACCGGGAGTCTCAGGTACCGTACTCTCAAAGTAACCGGTCCCTTATGTTTGAGGAAGTCTGGTACTGTCTCTTATTAAGTGAATACCAGTTGGGCAGTAGCCTTAAGGCACTTTGCTTCCCGATGGATCCATCTGTAAGAGGGACATGTACGGAGTACACTGCATGCTCCTGAAATGCTCCCACTTGCCGCATACCAATCTGGGCCTCTTTAGTGCTCTCCACGCAATGAACCTACCTACCAGTCTGGCTCTGTAGGCAGCAGCCATTATCCAGTATGGATGACGTATCCCTGCCAATATAGACGACGTACCTCTCTACAGT
Organism: Aspergillus fischeri NRRL 181; assembly: GCF_000149645.3. Classification (NCBI taxonomy): domain Eukaryota; kingdom Fungi; phylum Ascomycota; class Eurotiomycetes; order Eurotiales; family Aspergillaceae; genus Aspergillus; species Aspergillus fischeri. Next base: position 1,374,802 of record NW_001509760.1, on the reverse strand, counting down.
TGTGAAGTGAATTTAATTCTAGGCCAGGATGTTCTCTAAAGCATATATCGCATTTCTTTCACCAACCCAAGCGAGATTTAGTTTCTATGCACATATTCATATATATACATATACACACATATATATGTATGCATCTTATTGCATAAGCAGCAGTTGAGAAGTACCTAGACAGGCAATAGTGGTTGGTAATTATCAATAGTGGCCATCATCATGAACTGACCATCAGAGTATGACTAACTGAACCTACATACGTACCCGGCAGAACACGACAACAACGTATATGAAGGGCTAAATTAACCCCATGGCGACTTTGACTTGCTCCATTGTCAATTCAGCGTTGGCCCGCGCGGCTTCAGAACCCTGTTCTGCTATAGAATCAAGGTAGTCAGTCTGATCTCCTACAAGTGAGAGATACTTCTCTCTAATTCCTTCAAGATGATTGGACAACGTTCTGGCCAGATGTTCCTTCAAAGCGCGAAGACTGGCTGAACGGTATTCCATGGCTATCTCATCGCAAGTTCGTCCGTCGAAGTGACTCAAGATCTCAATTAAATTCGCCACTCCAGGTCGATGCACTGGGTCATATGTTATGGTCAATTCCGAGTCTGTGAGCGCAGCATTGATCTTCTTGGAGATTTCTGCGGGCGAATCCGTAAGAAGGATCCTTGAGCGTCTGTCGGCATGGGACTTGGACATTTTCAATGTCGGTTCTCTGAGGGACATAACCCGCTTAGCAGGCGCTATTGATAGTCGTCAATTTCCCAACACAGGACCCTTCTGCAAGAAGCAAAATCCACTTACATATAATTGCCTCTGGTGACGGGAAAATGGGTCCATATACATGATTAAAACTATTCGCAGTGTTCCTCGAAAATTCGAGGTGCTGCCTTTGATCGTCTCCGACAGGAACATGAGTAGCTCTGATCTACATCAGTAATGTGAAAATGCACCAACGATTGGGCGGCATACCTATGAACTAGAATATCCGCCGCTTGTAGAACAGGGTATGAGAACAACCCCAATCGCAACCTTGACCTCGCCGCCGAGTCTTCCAGATTTGCGTCATCAGGCAGCTGAAGTTTGCTCTGGACGACATCAGCTAGCTGTTCCTTCTGACCATTGGGCCAGGTTGGCACTTGATCTGGATATTAACCTTCCACTGTGTCATCCGGGAGAGATATCCCATAGAGGCTATTGTGCACAAAATCCAAAACAGTTCGGCGTGCGCATGGACCTAATGATATGGTCAGTAAACTTTAATAACCCAGATTCATACTGCATACGGCAGACTGGTAGAAAATCGTTGAGCGATTCGGGTCTAAGCCAACGGCAATGAGTGTTGCAAAGGTCTCTTTTCTCCAATTTCGTAGCTGGGAGGCGTCTTGTGGCACTGTCAACGCATGCAAGTCGACGATAGAGAAAAACAATCTTGTCCCCTCCTCCGCAGCATTTTGTAGCCGTACCCATTCACGCAAAGCTCCCAGATAATTTCCAAGGTGCGGTACGCCGGTTGGTTGGATCCCAGAGAATATGGTCTGATTGGCATCTGAAGATGATTTCGCCGTCTCTGAGCTACTCCATCTGCGGAAAGCTTCTCTCGACGTCACAGGTTTCCCTGCATGAATGGGAGGTCTCCTTGCTCCGCGCAGAATTCCGACAACTTGACTGCTGTGGCAATTGGATCCCTGCATATCCAATCTGTTGGCGGGAATGGGAATTCTGGTGCAAATCGTATTTGTGAGATGGCTTTCTATTCTGAAAAGATATACCACTCTTAATGCTTAGCACTCTAACAAAATGTTTAAACCACGTGATATCAGTACTACTTCTCAAACTATCTGTTCTTCGAGCTCGTACTACACATAAGCCGGATCCTGACGACAGGTATACTGATACTGCCTTACAAATTTGAACATCTCATTGATGAGTAATGAAATTGCTGCGTATGTATATGCGCCCCAGAGAAAAGTTGGTTGATTACCGAGATGCTAAGAGAATTATAAGCAGAGCAAACCAAACATAACCACAACCATGAGGTCAACCCTTGCGAATGTCTGTCAAGGGGCTCTTGTTATGAGTGAAACGCTCGTTTTCTAAAAGATCAAATACCGCGCTCTGATCCGATCCGTCACTCCGATGACCAAAATGTGAGAGGTATGGCTCAAGCGACTTCTCGATATCGGGCAGTGATTCATCCATGTTCCGGGTCACGTCTAGATTTACCACTCCGTAAGCATATAGACTTGACACGATTCCGGTCAGGCAGTAAGTATAGCGGGAGGAGGCCATACCGAGGCTTTCGTGATCCCACACATTTGCTTTCATACCAACGCCATAAAACGCATGTTTACGTAAAAAAGCCAGCCATGCCTGTACAGCTTGGGGATGCCCATCTTTGATCTGAATCAACCGGCGGAGGGTTATTCGCTCGAAGTTCTCCTGACTTTTCTTGTGAACGAAATTGCTTCGCGGGAAAGTCCAGCGCTCAACGATCCGTGGCAGAGGAACCGGCCCAGAAACAGGAAGTTCCAGGTAATATGCAGCGCGTACAGCAAAGTCAGCAAAAAACTCTAAGTTGCGAACGCTATAAGACCTGAGTTGAAGATCGCAGACTGGCAGACCAAATTCAGGCTTCCTCCGAAGTGGCCGAAGATACAACGCTTGTACGCTCCGCGGGAGTCGGGCCTTCTGACCAACACTGTCCAAGCGCTCTGACCTAATTACCGATGAGCATGGTGGCGCAGCATAAGATTCCTGCAGAGAACTAGATCACCAACCATTCTTTGACGTCTGAACCTGACGAAGGCGCTGGAGTCCTCGATCTGAGCATGGTTTGTTAGTCCAGGGACTTTACCAAATAGAAATGAATCCAACAGGTGAAAAAGGCATCTCTAACAATTCTGAGCTTGTGACTGAATCGCTGCGAGACTCAGACGGCCTAGAGTTTGCGATGTCCAGCTCGGCTGAAGAGGCGATGCTGCGAGAGGCGGATACGGCGAACTTTTTTTTTTTAGTAAGATCAGTTTCACAGGGCACACTTGTGATAAGGAAAATCACTGCTGAATACCTTCAGATGCCTAGCAGCTCGTAAATGAAAACGTTGACCGAGGGAAATTGACATAGTGTATCTGGGCAGGATGACTGATAGGTAGCTAACAGACACACAATCCTGTCAACTTTTGCGAAGTCGCGGAGATACCTTGGCTTTTCTGCCAGGCACAACTAAAGCAGAAGTTCCGGTCAATTAGAGATTCTGCTGACCGCCTTGACTACCTTAGGTAACACTGCCCTCCATCTAGTAGCAAAGTGACAAGTCGACGCATTAATATTATCGTTCCAGAATATTTATACCTAACTACATCCATCATTATTATGCTGAGTGCTCACCAGGCAATCTAAGATTATAAGTCAATTTACCTTCATCACATGAGCAGGTGAATATTCTCTACTGTCTTCCACATAGTTGTTCCTGCCCCATACCAACAGATATTTTACACCACTGCATGGGTCGACTGCAGTCGATCATTGTATCCTACATTTTATGATATAGTCTGTGATCCTTGAAGAATTATCAGCTTACTTGTCGAACTTTCAAATTTGGAGGAGATATCTGGCTGCGCTGCGCGCATGTACCTAGTACATGTAGAGTAGTGAAACTATGCAGCAATAAGGTCACTCCTATACTAGCTAGCCTGTACTCAGTTAGTGGCTGAAGCAAAGCAATATTCATTGAAGCAGATTAATATTACTAATGCCTAAGAAGCACCTGTTATTCTGAACTCCCATTCTGTTATGAGTGATGTATTATCACACCTGAGGCAAGTTACCACTGCTTGATTAGAGCTTAGTTAATAAACTGTTTCTAGTCATGAAGGAGAATGAGCACGTACATCCTCTCATCTCACAGCTAAAACAGACTGTCGTACGTGGAGAGAGTGATACCTTAGCCCTCTGGGATCCACAAAACCTCTGGGATTGGCGCTTACCTCTTCATAGTTAGGGTAAGCTAGAGAATACTTTAGAGCATTGAACGCATCTAAACAGAAAATGGAACTTCATTTCCTCGCCTCACATTTCCACTAATTAGTCTAACCCAGAGCACAGAATGTTGCTAGAAGCACCAAAAGACAAGTCACTTTACAAAGAGGCTGTTGAAGCTTTTTCATTCTTAAAGGAACGTCTACCTGAAACTCTACAACACCCTCGTGTTGCAGTTATTTGTGGCTCCGGTTTAGGAGAACTCGCAAATACCATCCATGATGAGCCGCGAGCAGAATTTGAATATTCTTCCATACCCCATTTCCCTTGTCTGACAGGTAAAAATGAAGCCTTGAAGCTCAACATCAACCCACTGTTTTCTGACCTCTGAAGTGCCCGGACATGCGGGAAAGCTCGTCTTTGGACTACTTGCCGACCATATCCCAGTTGTTCTCATGGTGGGCCGTGCACAGTGAGAGCCCTCAATTCATTCCCCCACTCACTATCATTATTGAAAATCGTTTAATATTTTATTTCGCATGCAGCTACTATGAGGGTCACTCAATACATCAAGTGACATTTCCAATCCGAGTTTTTAAGCTTCTTGGAATTGAGACTATTGTTTGTGAGAACCCCGCGCTCTCCGGCACGAGACATTTTTAGTAATCGTGCACAAATAAATAGTAACAAACGCCGCCGGAGGACTCAATACCGAATATGCGGTTGGAGACATCGTGATCATCAACGATGTATGTCAAATAAACATGTAAGGATGCTGCAAGCTAGGTATACTGACACTGTCGAACAATTGCAGCACATCTTCCCTGCAGGATTCGCAGGAACACATCCCCTGCGAGGTCCAAACCCGGAGGAATTCGGACCCAGATTCCCTCCTCTGTCTGACGCATACGATCTCGAGCTCCGTCGCCATGCACACCAGGCATGGAAAGCAGTGATAAGCGAAAACAGTAAACGAAGACTACACGAGGGTGTGTATGCCTTTGTTGCGGGTCCCAGGTTAGTAACTATTTCTCCAGGACCATAAATTTGTATGCAGCCATACACTAATCATTCACAGTTACGAAACTCGGGCTGAGTGTCGTATGCTTCGCCAAGTTGGGGCTGATCTGGTTGGCATGTCAACCGTACCAGAAATAATCGTCGCGAGGCACTGCGGCATTAGGGTACTGGCGTTCAGCTTGGTAACCAATAATGCGGTCCTCTCTCCAGTTCCCCGAGGAGATGATCATCTGCTTCAAGCCAAGGACGTGAGAGAGCTGGATTCCATATTGCAAGAAGGCAAGGCAAACCACGAAGAAGTCCTCGAAGCTGGCCGCACAGCAGCCATCGATATGCAGGTAAGCATCCACATAGAGCGGCTTATGTGTATGAATTGGTATTGATAGGGTAGCAGAAACTCGTCGTGAGGGCCATATCAAATGTCCATGGGCGCCGATAGTGTCCACTCTGTGAGTGGGTCAAAGGTTCGGTCTGCCTCAAGAAGCAAATGCGACGATTGGACAAGGAGCGTGCAAGAGCAACTTTCTGAGACGATCGTCATGACGAGACCTCTTCACAAGTGGCTAGGAAATGGCAAGTCAGCAGAATAACTCGACCGCTGTACCGAACCCTTCGCTGGATTCATGTCCTTCAACATCTGCGAAGTTTGTCTCACTTTTTTTGACGGTTTCTTTTCGCACGAAGGTTACTGTAGAATGATCTTTTGCCGCTTTGCTTCGATGTTTGAATCTCCCTGTATTTAGAAGCAAAGCGTTTGGTTTCCCGCTCCAAAGCCAAGACATCTTCAACGAAAGTCTTCTTGCGGTCTTTCTTGGCGATGCGACCGCTGAAGAATTCCGTTGGACCCTCAATGATTGTTCCCAACTGAGAATATTTTGGAGGCTGTGCCTTGCCGCCTTCTTTCTTGTAATGCCTCTTGGGATCTAATACAGAACGCATCCTGATGAGTTGAAGATCTCTTTTGAGCTCTGTTGTCAATTCTGTCTTTGGAAGATGGAACCAATCGGCACCGGCAGTTGGCTTTTCCTGTGAAAGACATTAGCAAAGAACCATCAATAGGTCACAAGACGAGCTAATGTGATGAGATTATGCTCAGAGTAACTATGAAATTATGCTCTCATTGGCGCAGCGCAGCCCAATACGGACTGTTGAAGCTGCATCAAGGGCTTACGCAGTGGGAAATTTTCCTCATAGCATGGATAGGGAAAGGGCGAGAAAAGATAATCAAGCATCTTACCTTATGTGTTGAGGAGTTGAGGGAAGCCTGCTGGGTTTTAAGAGTGGACAAGCTCTTGTTAGATAAACTCATTTGCAGGGGATCGATGATGCGTTTCGTGTCAGCCAAGGCAACATCGTCTCGCTGCGCAATATAAGATTGTAATGAGGAGTCCGTTGCTAACTTCGGAATGCTGCAATAACCACACAATCAGCAACAACTCAATTGACCCTTGGGTGATAAGACTCTTACTTCAAGAAGGGCTTTCCCGAGTGGCCAATGGCTTGGTCCTGCGGAGTGCTCGTTGGCTGAACTTTACATGTTTGCAATCGAGACTCAGCCTCAAGAAGCAGCTGCTCGATATCTTGATCATTCAAGGCACCCTCTTCGAGAGAATGCAGTGCAACTTTGCCACATGCTTCTAGTTGCATATTCGTGGGAACGTGGTGTAGAGGAGATAAAGCAAAGCAGTGAGGAAAGATTCGAGAAAGAATTTATGGTGCAAAATCCAAGTCCCGTTTAGCTGTGTTGGGGATAGTTAAATCCCGTGATCAAGGCTATTAGTCATCATAATACGTGTAAGTTAACGTTAACTAAACAAGCGGGCCATGTAGGCCAGCGGGCCACCTCTACATTAGAAAATGGCCCTTCTTTGGACTTTGATATCTCAACCAAAGCACCTGTTAAGAGCTTAAAAGTAAGGAATATAGTTTAGTATACTATTTAATATTTATAGAGGCTTTTATTATGTCTTAACATATACTAATATCTTGAGTAATGTAAATTACAGCTGTTATTTTCATACTTTGAGTAAATTTAAGAATATACAGTAGAATCAATTTTAAAAATCCTAAGAAATAATTTCTGAACTATTTCACTTACGCATACTATATATCTAAATTGCACTTTATAAATTTCATCTTTGGGTGAGATATAGTAGTCTTAAAAATGGCCCTTTTCTATGGTACGGTGCGTAATGCTTGGCGCCTGTTTCAGCGCGCTCCTTTGACGTCGACATCTTTGTAGCAACCCAAGTAGTAACATATCGACAGTTCGCAATCTATTGCAATATTATTCTGCATCTCGGACACGGCGAAGAAACTTGACGTTTGTTATTTTTGATATATTATATTCACAGGGATCGGAACCGCCTACCGCGTCGCACCGTCAGTCACCTAGCAACGCCTTTGGGAGAACCCTCTCGCGATACATCCACTGTTGTCTCAAAGTGCTGAAATACTCCATTTCTTGTACTTGCCGCTTCGGTTGATTTCGTCGTTTCCAGAAAATCTCAGACATGGAACAGTCTTCGCAGAGTACCGGACAGCAGCAAGGTAGACAGCAGCCAGTGTATGACACCAGGAACGGCGGACATTATGGTGAGTAGTATCTGTCCATAGAGATTCTATGTTCTCAACATCTCATCAAATGTCGAAACTAATTCGTTGTTGTAGGTGCCAGTGCTGCGGTATGGTGGACTCGGATCAGCGCAACCATTATCTAGCTCGTGATAAAAACTGACTTGCAATATGACAGCTTTCAGCGCAGGGGTATGCCCCCGTCGCTGAGCTTTATACGGGAACATGGGCAAATGCAAGTAACCAAACCTAGTGATTTTCATTATACTGATGATAGGAAAGGTCAATCAAGGGCTACAAGGCACAGCCCGCGACATACTAACGACCTACTGGCAACACATTATCAACCATCTCGAATCGGACAATCATGACTACAAAATTCACCAATTGCCACTGGCCCGTATAAAAAAGGTCATGAAGGCAGATCCTGAGGTGAAGATGATATCCGCTGAAGCGCCTATATTATTTGCGAAAGGCTGCGATATCTTCATCACAGAACTCACTATGCGGGCTTGGATACATGCTGAGGATAACAAGCGACGCACGTTGCAAAGATCAGATATCGCAGCGGCCTTATCCAAATCTGATATGTTTGATTTCCTCATCGACATAGTGCCTCGTGAAGAAGCAACATCGCATGCGAAACGATCGAGCCAGACAACTGCAGGTGCTGCAGGTTCCTCTGCTGCGACAGGTGCCCAACTGCCACCTTCTCAACATGGTGTTCAACATCCTCCGCACCATATGGGTCCCCCAGATTACGGTTCTCTGGGGCAACATGGCATTGGACAAGACCAAGAATATCGACAGCCAACGATGTACGGGGGAGCCGTTCAGTCGGATCCAACGGCCGCATATGGACAGCCGCAATCCCAAATCTTTGAAGGAATGTACAATCCTTACCCACATCTTCCGCCACAGCAGGTATGCCAAAACTCTCCTTAACGTATTTGATGTCCGCTGTGCGGCATTTCGGTACGCGGTTCAGCTAACCGTGTTCATTTCGAAAGTGATTATTTGCAGAGGTTCAAGTCTTCATGGACAGGTTACGAGTATACTGGAAGTTCATTTTCACGGCGCCGTTCTCATCTTTTTTTGTTGCTAGTATTATGATGGATTTTGTGCCTTTAACTACCGTGGAGTTTCCAAATGGAATCAGCCAGAGTAGTTCGCAGTATGCTTAACATCGACCCCGGGCCCTAATTCTATTTCAGCTAGAAGTAAGGGTTTGGTTGGGCAGATGGCTTGGCCAGTCAGTGAGAGAAATCTCGAGACATCCAATTTCGAACGTTTCAAGACTTCTTGCCGAACCTTGAGGAAAGTGTTGTGAACTTATCAATCTTTCCCGAACTTTGAACAGTGCGTGTAAGTCTGTAATATAATCAGTAATTGGCCACTCCGGGATATTTGGCCATGGATAGACGCACTTTTCTAGGAGGATAGGGCCATTGATAGCATCCACGCGGCCATACTTCTTATTTCTCGTAGAAATATCGTAAAACTCGTCCGTATTAAGCGCCTGCATTAGATGCACAGTCTGTTGCAATTCGTCGAGGTTCTCCCGAAGAATGGGAACACCCAAGCTGTCAACAAACTGAAAGAGATATTCAACATCTTTCGCAAGGGCCATCACTCCATTGGGATTGATGCTTTTTACGTCTGAGGAGAGCGGTTGTGCCTGTCGAGAGAGCAGGGATTAGCCAGTTCTTATATCAAGGAATTAATATGGTATTACCAGAATCATGTTCGCCGCATGGCTGAGAGCATCGAAGTATATGAGTTCCTTGATTTCTGTTGGGAGACCGAGCAATGTTGAGTTCATTATATTGGACAGAAATCGGGTCAGCGTTTGCATGTAGTTGCTGGGCTCTGTCGGAGGCGTGAGTGCCATCCAGTCATACTCTGCAGTTTCAATGAGATCATCAATTTTGGAATTGACGACCTCAAAAATTCGCTTTTCTGCTGATTTTTTGTTGCTTCTGAATTTCTCCGTCGCTCTTAAGGATATCGGACCGCCCGCAGCACCTTGTGATCGAGCCGCGGCGAGAAGCTCCTCGAGCTCACGGCACGCTGATTCAAAATGCTCCAGATTGATTAAGATCTGAACAATCTGGCCCAAATATTGCGAAGAAAGACGCTCAACAAGCGTATCGCAAACTTGGTTTGAAAGAAGCTCATCCAAAGCCTGTGACCGTCAGAATGTACTTTCTATGTTTTCGGACCCATATGTGACTGACATCTTTGAGAGTATCATCAATCATATGCGGATGCGAGAAATCTTCATTGGCGAAGAAATAAAACTGGTTTAAGAAGTTGCGGATGTCGATGCAACACAAGGGATACATCTGAGAAAAAGGCAGAACACATGGAAACCTATTGAAGTTAGTGAAGAGAACGCAACTCTCACAATCGAGACTGTTGGAGTACACTTGCTCCTCCCTTGGCTTCTCAGGATTGTACCAGCTGACATTGAGGACCTTGTCATACTCATCCAACGATTGTATCGGCATGGGCATATAATCGTCCGTCGATACGATCTTACGATTCGATTAGATTCGATTAGCAAGGACAATTTGATCACGATATTGCAGCATACCTCCTGGAAGTCATCACTGAATCTTTTCTTGAGAAGTTCGGCGTATCTCTTGAACAAAGTCAAGAGCAGTTCGTCAAATTTTCCAACGGAGAACTCCCATGTCTGTGTCCAGCAGTGGTCAGTGATGGGGGAAGGGCAAAAACATCGGCGACAGCTCTGAAGTCATGGACCAACATTCATTGTTTGCATAAATAATGCAACGAGATTTTTGATTTTGAGCAAACTCTCAGCATTATCAACTTCAGGAAGCGCTTTTGAAATGAGGCCCACAGCAGTCTGGCACATTGAATCCCAGAGCTCATCAACCTAGTCACAAGCATTAGACTTCATGCTGAGCAAATGGTCAGGAGAAGGGTGACTCTACGTCAACAGATGACCTCAAGTCTGGCACTCTCTTCATGGTAGCACGCTCTACGATGGCAAAGCCTGCCATTTCTTCTAGAAGGTTGTGTAGGGAAGCTCCGTCCTCGTCAACCAAAGTTATTGAAGAGGGAATTAGAAGCTCTTTTTGTCGGCGACGGGTATTAGCGTATTCCGTCCGAAACTTGTCCATCTGCCCCAGTGATTGATGGATATGTAAACACTCAAACAGGGGGGTGAAGTCAACTTGCAGTTCCTCATTCTGTAATAAATCATATTCTTCGTGCTCATCCGAAACCAGCTCAATAGCAGAGTTCAGCTTGAAATGTCTGAGGTATGGTAGTTTCTCTGCCCTCTCCTTTAGTCTTGTCTTCCGGCATTCTGTATGGTAAAGAGCTATTTCCCCGAGAAACTGAGACATCTCGCGGATTCTGTAAAGCCAAGTATTCAGGTCAGATAGCACGGCCTCCGCTATCGCTCGCTGGGTCGCTGGTACTGAGCGCTGAATCATATCGGCGATTTTATATTGGGTCACGTCCTTGAGGTGCACATTTTGGAGTTCCTCGAGCGCCCGTAAAGCCGCATAGTGGTTTTTCTTGGCTAGCAGATCATGAACTTGATTAGCCAGGCGTAGCACCTCCAAGCAGTCCTGGATGGCGCGAGACGTCTCATCAATATTCTGTCGGTGACTGCGCGACTCTACCAGAGCCTTCTTTTGTTCGGCGAGACGTTCGGTGCTAGCTTGGATAGATTGGTTCAGGTCAAGGATCTCCGCGGTCAAGCTCACTGTTCCTTCTCTGATACGCAGAAGGTGATTGATTGAAGATACAAATTCCTGATGGTTTGTGTTGCATATCGTTTCTATCTCAGCTTCTTTATCGCTGGCGAACTTGGACAGGGACTGCAATAATTGAGACGTTCGATTGCCGACGCTGTACTCCCTGATTGATGGGATCAATTGATCAATATAATCCGTGTCCGATGGAGAGATGATGATCTATGATGCATGGAATTAGCGCTTGGATATGGGACGCCTGCTCCTTTGAACTCACTGAATTCAGCACAGGTGATGGTTCACTACGCGGAGGAACCATTGACGGCATATCCCATGTATCAATATCCTCGTCTGCGCAGCCTTGATCGTCAAGTGAGGTCGTGTAAGGATGGTCAACTTCCTAGGTTGCAATATAGGCGAGCAGCACGGGTACCCTATATCAGGTATAAAGCACGAAATGGTAAATTTATGTTGATGGTTCTTAAGCAGTGTGCAGGCGTGTAGAGACGGCCTAGATGCTTTTTGCATGTATTATGAACGTTGTATGTTATCTTTACCTCTCTAGAAAGCTGGCTAAGGGCCTACGTCAGGATAAAGTAAAGGAGCTCCATTTCTGTCATGGTCCGTGCGCTTGTCTTAAGATCTTAAGCACTATGTAGATTAAGTTACATTAACCCTAAAACAACAACAATGATAACAATACATGCATGAACATGTTGAAAGTATGGAGTGAACAACTGAACATCCTCAGTCTACAAACTACCTATGGACTCCTCACTTCGCTGGTTCTATCTGTATGAGTCCTGGTCTCCAGACTTATTTTACTGGAGTACAAAAGAGGGTAGCCGTCTATCGAGTCAGATGGGTTTAAGAGCATCAGAAGGAAAATGAAAATCAGCCTGCCTTGGACAAGTGCACGAGCATCATGTATAGCCAGGTAGGTGTCTTGGAAAAGATATAAGTTCAACATATAACTAATTAGCTTCATTGGTTGTGTTGGGTTAATATACCATGAAATACTAGTCAGAATTACTTTCTATAAGAGTAAGAAGTAGGCTCCAACATGACCAAACCCTTTTACATACTCTTCTTCTAGGCGCTATCATTTCCTATACACCCTAACATGATGCAGATCATGCAATATGTGTGTTTCTCTTGAAGCTATTAACCTACTTAAACTATCGCCTTTAAAAAGTGCTTTGACATTAACCCAGCATTTCTGTCATACATGCCTGAGAAGACAATATATGATGTTCAATTTTCTTTTGAAAATTGATATAGTTAGGGCTTGTTTACCCTGTTAATTGTTATTATATCACTCATGTGCGATAACAAATTGTATACATAGTAGCCCCGTTGATGTCGCCGGGGCGTTGCTCTTCATCTTCTCATGCTGTCACTATCGACTGTTTGTTTTGTTCTGTATCATCTCCTCTTCAAATCTTGCAAAGTCAGGCCTTTTCCCCATGCTCTTCTAATTGTTAAGACAAGTGCCACTTCCCTCGATTCCTACCCCTTCTCTGCTTGAGGTGTAATCGCAAATATCTTTAATACACTTCGCCAATTGCTCATTGTTTTCAGAAACGGCTGTCATACTATTGCTGAAGGCTCTGTAGCTTGACATTGTTCCCTGACAAGACACCATTTCGTTCTCTTGTAATGAGGGCCAACAACACCTCTCGTGGGTTGAGCAGTCCCTGTTCGACGAACGATGGAATCTCGCCCAATGGATCCCCCGATACCAAGCTTACAGCCTTCTCACCCGAGGATGTACGATCTAAAGGTCGTCCTGAAACCGGTGTTGTTACCTCCCTCGGCGACGCCGGATTCCGCAGGCTGTACACAGTGTAAGTGCAATCTGAAACGAATATACTTCTCCGTTAACACTGCTTAGGCACCCAGCCGATCCATTTTTGGTGCCGCTAAACACATCTAATCGCGGGCAGCTGTCCCCACACGCAGCAAGCTTCACCCCTATTGGGATAGCCGGCAGTGCTGCCAGTGATATCCAAGTTCGCGGCCGTTCGAATATCGGCTCCTTGAATGCTCAAGCTAACGTTGAAATCCGCGGAGCCAGAAGCGGACCGGGGGGAGTATATGAGCAGGGCCTACCGAATTATGGGCCTATTGGCCGTGCTCCAATCGCTCAAAAAGGCCGCCCAACTGGCATTTTCACCGGAAATTTTGACAACGACAGACGTAGCCGCGCATTTGCCATTGAAAATGTTCCGGCCAGTCTTAACTTCATGTCTTTGGCTGGTTTCTTCAATGTAAGCTTTCGGATTAGCTGCTCATGTAGTAGAATGCTAACTCTGCAAAAGCGTCGCGAGTTTGCAACTCTCAGAGGACCAGTTCTTAATGAACTCAGCTCCTTGGGCAAAGTGTATGTTGCATTTGCAGATAGTCGTGAGGCGAAGAAGGCAATCGAGAAGGTTCGCCTTCTTCGACCTGAATGGCGTGTTTTCCCACTTACTGCGAAGGAATATGTGCAGCATTCCGAGCCATCTCTTCTCCAGCAGACATCAGATTATGAAGGGCATTTGCTTGTGTCTGTGTACTACGACAGCCGAAACCCCACGTTCAACTCGCATACTGTAGCGCGCTCCCTCCAAACACTTGCAACGACGTTTGGGGACCTCAAGGCATTCGAACTACTCCCCAGGGGACAAGACAATGTCAGCGAGTTCCACCTCGAGTTCTATAACACGCGTGATGCTGATAATGCAATGGTGACACTGAATGGCACCACAGTCGATGTAAGTGAAACATTTTGTATCGTGTTGCTATTACGATTCCCCCAAGGCCGGCTTATTTTCGTAAAAGTGACCGAGAACGCTGATGCATCATTTGATAAAGGATTGTATTCTGGAGATTGCTCTGTTCAAGCCCGACGTCACCGAAGACAGACCATTCAATGTTCTGCCGAGCTCATCCCCAGTGAAGGATGGAGGCTCACGCTATGGTACTTCATACCACAGAAGCTCGCCGTCTGCCCCAACACGCCCGTTCAGAACGCCTTATATGGAGCTTAGCCCCACTGGCCGCTCCACTGTGCCTTCAGGAGAGCACGCCGGTCTTATGGATTGGATGTCGAGGGTAGGAGAGAAAAACTTGCACTCGCCTCGGCGCGAGATCAGTCGTTATCCTGATGCCCGCGTCATTAGCCAAAATGCCGTTGATATCGAAAGAATTCGCCTTGGCTTAGATGTCAGAACAACTGTATGTATGATTGGTCATGCTGCCATCGTCCAGGGACTGATCTGCTAAATTTTCAGATCATGCTCCGCAATATCCCGAATAAAATTGATCAAGTAAGTCCAACGCTTGTCAACGGAAGCGGCACGGCATCTAACATGCTCAGACTATGCTCAAGGCGATCGTTGACGAGACCAGCCACGGGAAGTATGACTTCATGTATTTGCGTATTGGTAAGAAGGAGTACTCTTGGTTTGATTTCAAGATGAAGCTAACTCCCAGCCTTCTAGACTTTGCGAACAACTGCAAGTGAGTCAATTACTTTACCCATGCGCAGCTTCTTGATGACCTGATCATACTCACATTATTGCCAGCGTCGGATATGCTTTTATCAATTTCGAAGACGTAAGTCATATGGAACCGTTTGGCCCCTATCCCTTCGAACATTGTCTAACAAATTGCCAGCCGATTGATATAATCGATGTCAGGAACCCCCTGTCCCCTTCTTGCCGCCCATTTTACTGAATAAATAATAGTTTGTCAAAACGCGAGCTGGGCGTTCCTGGTACGAGACCCTCCTACCCTCTCTGTTAACACACGCTGACCATCAATTAGGAACTGCTTTAACAGTGACAAAGTAGCGGAAGTTTCGTATGCTAGTACGTGCCACCTGCTGAACAACGAGGTTGGGCATTCTGACTCCTGAATACAGCGATTCAGGGCAAAGATTGCCTTATACAGAAATTCCGAAATAGTTCGGTCATGTTGGAACATCCATCGTTTCGTCCAAAGGTGAGCGCGACATAATCAACGTGGAGCTAGATAACACGAAAACTAATAGAAAGTGTAGATTTTCCACACCGGCACTGGGCCTCTTGCTGGCACAGAAGATCGTTTTCCCGGACCAGACAATCCTTCGAAAATGCGTCGCAGCATCGAAAATGCTGAACATATTGGCAAGTTCATGTATCTCTAGGACAATATGACGGTTTGCTAACAAATCATATCACCAGGATTGTTCGCACCACGTGTCGGACAGCAATATCGGGACGAACAACGTCGACGCCGTTCACAATTCGATCGTGGGACTACCGCTGCTGAACGAGAGATCGTATATGTCCAGACAATTGCTTCACATCCCTTTGGTGTCAATAATGGCCTGAGAAGTGCTCCCTGCACTTATCCTACATCAACCGTATGGTACGATCCGACGATCTCTGCGCGCGGTCCAAGAACATCATAGTGCAAATATCGCCCCAGAAAGCAACCCTTCTTCGAACGTGCCTCCGGGCCCAGAAGTTCAGGAAAATAATTGATTGAAATTGCGAGACAAAGACTTGCGAAAAAAGTGTCAATTGGGACTTGACCTCGCTGGCGATGCAGGACCCTTCACAAACTCGTCTTACCCCACTAACTTCTTGTCCCGAGTACAGCAGACACTCGGAGAGTGAGATGACCGACTTGTCTGATTCACAGGAGAGAACCATTCAATGCCCTGGTTGGCACGCAATATGGGGTCTCAGTTCGAGTCTAATGTTGGGTTCATCTCCATTTGGAAGCCCATCTCTGTGAGATTTAGGTGTCTTTCCTCCTGGTGTCTATTCTGAAATAATGATCGAAATTATGTCTGCTCCTTTGCTTCCCTTTTCTTTTCTCCATTTCTAGGAGAGATTAAAGTGATCAGTTCATGACTTGCCCTTTTTCTTGATTTTGTCTTCATTCGTAGAGTGTCTCTATCTGAGAGTGCAAATAGCCGACCTGATCACATTTAGTTGCTTGCATGAACGGCATTAATTTCTCTGCAAACCGTATGCGTGTTGGTTGCTCGACGTCGTCGATCAACTTCGTGATGAGATCACGATTTTCTGGGTGTGGGTGGAGTACTATTATTCCTTATCTAGCTAGCTGTTTGACTTCACTTTTAAAAATAAATAAGAAACTGAGCCGGCCTACTCCGTACAAGGGTATCAAAACCTCGGCGTAGATATCTCTTCATCATTATTCTATTTTCTAATACTTTTCTCTCTCTCTTATTTTTCATCTTGTATTTCTTTTCTCTTGCTTATTTGCTTGCTTTTATCCTCTCCCTTTGGTTCTTTTCCTGATCACACCCGTTCCCGGCATCTTCTCATTTCTAATGAGAAGCTCTCATGCAATGGATTTGAAAAGCCGGTTATAGTTTGTTCCGCACAAGAGCTTTCTAGTTAACATTATTCTTCAAGACTCATGAGCAGCTCGTTGCCATCAGAGTACTTAAAGAAGTAATGGATGTCTCAGAAATCATAGCTTTACATTCACTGCTTCATTTAGTTTTCCACCGAAATAAGAATCAGCACGGAAACACGAAATGGTGGAAATGGTTGTCTATCTTGAAACGCATCACTCTGAAACTCGCTAAGTCATTGGAGACCGATGCCTTCCATACTGTTCGCCTATATAAAGAGCACCTGGCTTTGCATGTCATTCCACATTGTTACCTGTAAGTCACGCTATCATTGCCTATCACTCTGCCATTGCTTCTGATACCTTGCGTCCATTAACTTTCAATGACTAAACATGTATCAGAGCATTCTCGATAGTCATAGCCGATGGCCAGTTTTCTACAATAGGCACAGTGCTGGTAGCTGCACTTGCTCGTTTAACTAAAGCGACAGGAATAGACAAGGAGATGAACTCCCTGCATGGAAAGAAAATGGCGTTTCGACCGTCGACATGCCTTAAGAATTTGCAACAGGAGGATGTGGGAGAAGTTGTTTCTCGGTTGAGCGAGTCTTTTATCTCTGATCCAGGCTCTCAGTCCGACAAGCAAGATGGTTTAGAAGAACCGAATAGCCACCAGAGGGAAGCAAGAGAAACTGCCACTATCGCTGTGAAACCTTCGGGCCAGAAGAAGAGGAAGAAGAACGCCATCGATGATCTTTTCAATGGGGTCCTGTGATCATGCTGGCTGCTTAGAGTCAGACATTTTTCAAGTACTTGCGGACCATCCAATTCGGAATGTATTAGTTAAGAAAAAAGTATGCCCAGTTTGTATCCTCATAGCAACTCGATTAACGACAAGCAACTGAATGAAACGCATATTGCTAGTTCAAAACTTGCGACACGTTCGCCGTAGCCGGTAAATTGATAAACAGATGGTTGAGAATAGTCCACGCCAATGTATAGAGATATTTTGGTGAAAAGACTGTCCAGATGAAAAGATGTGTCCGTAACATTGTACAAGCCGCCATGACGGACATCAAAGACGTTGCAGCATGGAAGGTTAGGAGGGTTCTATGGCCGTATCTCTCCTCAAACGTTGGATTTGAGTAGAGAAGCCGAGCAGCGGATGCCCACCATATGGGCCCAGCCCAATTGCTTATGAATGTCAAGACTCCCACCAGCACCACACTATAACTGCCAATCCCGTTGTATGCGTTGGAAAGATCGACAGAAGATATTGCATTCGAACCTCCAAATGCAAAAAATGTCATATTCTGTGAAAGCAAGGACGTAAGGGCCACTTCAATAGCGCTCATTTTCAGAGAATCAAGAATTATAGCCTGTAGTCGAAACATCAAAAAGATCGGGATATTGACCGCTTTTGACTGTGTTATCAAGAAGAGGGTCAGGCTTTCATGAAATATAGTGCCCAGCGGGATCACTAATGTTTGTCAGTAAAACCCCGCGCGGTAGTAATTAGTCAACACTCGCCTCCTTTTAAAGAAGATCGTTTCTGCGTGGCATTCATCATACAGAACGATGTCACCACCAGTAGGGCAATTCCACAGAAGACGAGTCTTGCGGGTAGAACCAATGGCATCCCTTCAAGGCTTTTCTGTATGGGTGATAGGAGGGACTCGTCAAGAAGCTCCGGAGAGTCGGACGCCACGAAAACCAGCTTGAAAAAGAAGGCCGCTATTGTCGTCAGTATAGCTGCAGAACACCAGATATTACTCGGGTGTGAATTGAGACAAAGACGCCTGCATGTATCAAAGTAAGTCAGTATAATCAAGGCCCACAAGATATTCTGATGGCGAGGAAAGAAATTTCGCGCAATATCTGGCTCAGCAGCAAATTTTTGGCCTGTTTGATTCCAGCGTCTGAGAATCCGATAAGAGATGGCCAGCCCAACTGTCATACATCTTGCAAATAGTGAGAACGAGAACCGAGTATCTTTCGAGCCATGCCATGGGCGGAGTGATTTTATGTGCAAATAGACAGTCCATGCCGTGACGACCCAATACCAGAATTGTTGCTCTTCCTCCACGTAGCTGCTGGCAAACATCATACCACCGTAGCTTATAACGCTCAACATGAGAAACGTCACAGCATCGCTGGACTTCGAGACCAATCCATATGCTGGAAAAAAAGAAAGTAAGACAGCAAGAGCCGCGACGAACAAGCCCAAATAAAGTCTTGTTGTATTGTATTTACTGGCAGTGCTGCTCATCACTTCCTGGGCAGATCTTAGAACCCTTAGCAGAGCCGATTCGACATCTGGCAGGATTGTTCTGTTACGCTCCGGTCCGTGGACCAATTGTAGTGCTTGAAACCAAGCACACTGAACTTTGGCAGGACCTGTTGCCAACTGCTTGTCGCAGCCGTGAGGAGGAGTAATTGCTTCAACATCTAGATCGGGAAAGGTCCCCTTCATGGCGTTAAGCATCTGCTTGGCGTTTCGAAGCAGGATATCAATTCTGTGAGCACCTAGAGCCAAGAGGCAACATGTCAGTTTGGAAATACGTTACAGACAAAAAGAAACTGACGACATTACCATTATCCCACATCATTAGAAACTCTGGTATGAAAATGCCGAGACTATTCAGCGGAATAGGTAAACCCAGGAGCCCTGCCAGAGTCGGCGTGATGTCCATCTGCTCGACAGTCCGATAGTATTGCAAGTCGCTAAATGCCTCAACCGGACTGTCTTCCGGGGTTTTTCTAGTCTGAAACTTCGGTGAAATGAAAAGCAAGGCGGGCGAAATTTCTCCCGGTGACGAGCCACCATGATTCCCGGCATCGTTCATGCCATGATCTCCGCACAGAACAAACAGGGTCGATTGAAGATGTTCCTGTTCCTCCATTGCGGCATAAATTAGAGCAACGATCGAGTCCATCTCTCGTTGTTTTGCCATCATATGTCGACTACGATATTAGGACACAACTCGGAAAGCGAAGTGAAAGTCGAATGTCTCACCTCTTAGGGCCAGCTTTGTGACCAATATGGTCCAATCCCAAAAAGTGCATTATGAAGGCCGACCAATCGCGCTCTGATAGCTCCCGCGGGACATGGCGAGTAACGTTGTGATCTACTTCAGTGAAATCCTGTAGGTGGCTATTAACTATTTGACCCGTTTGTGTGTCTTCTGTTCGCTCAGTGGTTATGACTGACCGATACGAAGAAACTCGTAGTCCCATCAGACCTATCAAAGACTCCCGGAAATAGCTTGATCCAAGTGTCATCGCCGTACATGACAAGCTGACCTCCCTGCGCTTTTATCTGCGCTAGCCATGTATCTTGATATGCGAGGGTAGAAGACGTATCAGACTCTGCGATGTTCAATATCACGTCCAAGAAGGACGGCACGGAGCCAGTTGTCATGGCCTTGAGCCGTGGCATCGTGACCGTTGGAGAGCTGGCATGGGCCGTGAAAGGTAGAGCCGCTCCAGAACGGATTAGGCTGTTGATCTCAAAATGCCTCAGTCAGCAGCAGATTCCGCGGCAAAATCATTATGTGGCTTCTGGTTGACCTTTGGGTGAAAGAGAATCCGGAAGTCTTCGAATAAACGAAATCACTGGCATTAAGGCTTAGCTAAGATACAGAATTGGGCATTTAGATACAATTAGTCGTACCTGCGCAATGCATCAATCACCATGAAAATCACTCTATTGAAGACTTTTGGTGCCACAGTGTCAATATTGGTCTCATCAAATGTGGCCAGTCCTGGAAGTAAAGACTTGTAAGGGAAAAATCCGGATGAAAATATTGAAATGGCTACAACAATGAGTATATTGGCGATTAGAATTGCCCGATGCTCCCATTTGAGGGCCATCTTGCAGGCTTTGATATCTTTGACCCGAGCGCCGGGGAGCTCAATAGAGTATTGAAACCTGTCGCATATCAACCGCGACTTGCTGAAGATTGTCGAGGCCTCATAAGCTGCCAGGTTGTGTGAAGTCTCCAAAGCCTGGCAAAGGAGGTACTGTCTGAAATTATGGACAACATGCTAACCAAGTACGGCATTCAAGCGGCAGAATATTGACCACCTCCGCAACCTCCGCAACGTCAATGTATCCTACTTTCTGATTACAGTCCTAACTTTGATGATCGGACTCCTGTATATAAGTTAATTATTTTTTCTTTTGCCACATTTAACGCTAGAGGAACGAATTTGAAAGCCAGATTGTCCGGGTTGATGAATTGACTTTGTTGCTGTAGGGACGGCCGAAAGCTGCAATTCGGGGAGGTTATCAAATCCAGGCTTGTCAAAGTCAACATTCACACGCATTTAATTGACGTTGGTCACCGCGGGCGATAACAGCAGAAGATAATATTGTGCTATTTGCAAAGCAACTGGACGCAACTTATAAAATATAGAGCGTAATTTAAAAGGTGATTTTGTATATAATGAAATGATTAGAGATCCTATACCACTTATCTTAGGGATATCAGGGGGCGGAACCACACCCCTGGAGCACCGCCTCGCATAAGGGGTTAGCAGATTATGTATAGCCAACGGTCCAGCTGTGTAATAATAGCAGGTTGCTAAAATATATGACTCTAGAGAGGTATATGCATGCATTAGCACACCTTGTCATGAAGATACCCAGAGTATGCACCATTAACACAGATAAGTGGAAACTTGATAGCCATAATAATAGTAACGAATGGCCTTAAGCCAAAAACATTTATCCTTGATGGTTTGATATAAGGCACCTGTTCCTTCTAGTACCTCTGTATGCAAACTCAAAGTCCTAGTCTGGGGTTATCGCCCAGGAATGGTTGTGCTTGATAGTTTGTACAATAACGCCCCCACATGTTTGACGCAGTGGAGCTGGAAAAATGCAAGTACCTTTTGCAAGCTAAAACTCCCAACGCCGCTTTTCAGATATCATTCGTCCGCTTTCGAGATTTATTGATCACTTCCTTTGAGATCCCTTTTTTGTTTTCGAAGGATGCGATTGGAAGACAATGGACGAACGGGCCTTCTTGCGTTTTTGAACACGCCCTGGCTTCTTAGAGCGACTTTGAGTGTGCTTAACAGACATTGTGTCGACGTCCATGTCTAGACGGAAACCGATATCAGCAATGTGATTTCTTCGCGGAGATTTGGTCTCCTCTGGGATGAGGTAAAGAAGGAGGGGCCCACCTTCATTTATTACTGATGGTTTGCTGTCTGTAGATTTGACTTGGCTACCTGTACAGTGGAATGAGACTGTTAATGGAAGAATGAACATGTAAATGGAAGAATGAACATGCAGTTGAACTATATCGAGCACTGATTGTGGGAGCAACGAACCAGTTCCTGTAGGATCCAATTCCATACTTGAAGTTTTGTGTTCTCTGATTATCGGCTGAGAAGCCAGCTCTTTCAACTTTGCAGAGAGCCTCTCTGTCCGCGCATCAACAGCAGGGCCAAAGACTGTAGCCCGGAGTTTGGCCCTGTTGCGCTTGGAAACACTGGCTCGAACACTCTTTGCCATTTTGTTTGTTTCGAGTAAATCTTAGCAAAGAACCTTAGCAGTTGTGAGAAAACGATCGGAGACGTTGATATCAGAAAGGTGGTGAACAATAGTAGGGAAAGTTGAAGTCGCGATATAGGTACAAGATATTTTTTCCCGAACTTCACTCTAGTCTCGTTCTGGGCCATCTTATGTCATCACTTCGGAAACCTTAGCTGGGTATTCGCTCTGTCGCACTCAGATGCGACAAGAGCTCGGTCACAAATGTATACAGCTTCCTTTTGTTTTTCTTTTTCTTGTCTTTTTTTGTTCTTCTACTACTCATCTCATCTCCTTGCCGAGAATCGTTGTCAATAAAATAAGAGCTGAAATGTTTGTCAATAGAGCTGGCAATCTAAGCGCATTCGCCTCTAACCACACTTCTTGAGTTAATTTATACCCTGCCATCCGCACTCGTCATATCAGCTCGGAATCATGGCCTCTGCCGTTCAGTCGTCTGAGCTCCAGAGCGTTGTTGCTTTGATAAAGACACTCACGAATGCACAGCTTAAAGATATCCTGAGGAGTGAGGGGCTCGCTGTTTCTGGTGTTAAAGCTTCGCTACAACTCCGGATAATAGACTGTTCGTTCTCCCTTTATTTGCTATTTTGTTTTCATTTCAATTGGTGTTCAAGAACACTGAGACTGCCCAGAACACTGTTGACTGAATTATCTAGATATTGAGCGACTCAACCAAGGAGGACATACTGAGCGTTATGATAATCTAAGGAGATTCATTTATGCTACAGCGCATCGCGCGATGCCTGGGACATCAACGACACAACAACCTCTGCCAAGTCAACCATATCACGCATCACCTATTACCCAGTCAATACAAACACAGCATAGGCCAACGCCTTTGACTATACCGATGTCATCGCATGGATTCACACCTGGTAACCTGTGCACGCTTCATTTCTCTATGATCGTTGCTCATGTGTTTTCAGGCCGCATTACTTTCAAAGACAGCCCGTTCTACACAATCTTGGAGCCGCTTACTCCTACTGTAGAATGCAAAAGTGAGCATTGATCCTATCAGTTGAGATCAACCGCCAGTCAAGTCTAACTTCTTAAGTACGCGAGCAAACCAGGGACAATGTCGAGCTGAAAGTCATCCTCACCCCAACTGTAGCTTCAAGATTGCAAGCTGATCCCAATCTTCGGGTAATGGTTTATTGCGCAGCGGACAGTGGCCTCAATCAATACACCAAGTCCGATATTGCTTTCCCTCACCAAGTTGAGCTCAAAGCGAATTTGGACGAGGTCAAGGCTAATCTGAAAGGCCTCAAGAATAAGCCTGGTACAACGAGGCCCGCGGATGTGACGAATTATATCCGCATAAAGCCCGGGTATCCCAATCATATTGTTATGACTTATGCGCTTACGCAAAAGGCAAGCCGTCCCTTTCAGGCCCACCCATGCTCAGCTCATTCCATCATGTCAATGCACATTATGTATTCTTCCTGACTATCTTGTAGAGATTTTTTGTTCTTGTGAACCTAGTCCAGCGCCATCCCATTGAGGACCTTGTCTTGGAATTGAAGAGGAGGAAAACGATCACAAAAGAGCAGGTATTACGAGAAAGTATGTACCCGTCTATCCTTGCCCTGCATTGAATTCCTCTAATGGTTTGCAGTGAAGAATAGAGCGGAGGATTCTGACATCGTTGCCACCTCCACTGTCATGTCCTTGAAATGTCCTCTTTCCACGCTGCGGATCGAGGTCCCCTGTCGCACAGTCGTCTGCACGCATAACCAGTGTTTCGATGCATCGTCGTTCTTACAGCTGCAGGAACAAGCGCCTACATGGTCGTGTCCGGTTTGTTCCAAGGCCACCAGCTATGAATCATTGCAAGTTGATCAGTAAGCTGCGCGAATTCGCAACTGTCACGTAAAATACACTAACTGTGAAGATATGTTGATGATATACTTCATTCCACATCGCCGGATGTGGAACAGGTCATTATTGAACCGGACGGGAAGTGGTCGAGTCCAAAGGAAGACGAGTTCAAAGGTGCTGGGGGCGTCACTCCGGCGACAGAGGACGAGGACGAGTTGATCGAGATCAAAGAACCTGGAATTGTGCATGTGAAGCAGGAGTCACTCTCAGCATCGGGCCTCTCCCTAGAGAGGACACCGGCTCAATCCCGGGAGCCGTCAGCGACATCATCTGCAGCTCGTCTGTCCACTAACAAACGCTCGGCAGCCCAAGTGATCGATCTGACTGGCAGTGATGATGATGGCGATCTTTCCCCAGTCAGACCAGCTAAGCGTCTGGCATCAAATGCTCCCCATCGGGCTTATGCTCGACCAGCATTTCGTAACTCGTTTAGCAGCGGCCTTGTAAACGGAGGAAATTTCTCCTTTACGAACCAGACTAATTCGGAGTCCCCTAGACATATTGGTGGTTTTGATGCATGATGAGATCTAGCGAGGCATATTTGCATGGGGGCATGGCGCAACTGGGTTCAGGCGTTATTGCTGGGAATAGGCACGTTGGGCGAGTTTCGATGAGGAGGAGTAACATTAGACATGGTCCAATAAACCATGTTAGTTGGTGAGGTAACAACAGCTCACTACTATTAAATTTGGCTCATCTCCCACATGCATTAAACGCCCTCATGGCTCTGAACATGTTCATTGAAATGCAGATGCTACAGATGATCAATCTGGATGTAGATTGTGCCATTAGAGATTTATAGTAAGTTGAATTTGTCAGTGTAGTAGGAAAGTTGATAGTTCTTGAGTTATTTGAGAGTTGTTGTAATTACAGAAGTCATGCGGCAGAAGTTAGGGAGAAGTGTATGTGAAGGAGATCTGAAGTCCAAGCATTACCGTATCAAAAGGTCCAAATCACGTTGCGGAGTTCTGAGACCACCTCCGCAAATACTCATAATCACGGATATGGAAAACGAAGTTTATCTGAGCTGACGTTTAGCGTTATCCTACAATTTTCAGATTGGAAATAACGTATTGTATATCTCGCAGACAATTTCCACACGGACTCATCGAGATGTCGTTTGATGCATCTGTCTCATCTATCAATAGCTCTGATCCTCATGCTCGCTTCCTGAGTACCTCATGCCTAGACTTTCTTCTGATAGAGCTCGTTCCCATGGCCGAACGCTTAGCAAGGGAATTGGCACTCAATGACAAAGCTTCAGATGTTGACGAAATCAGGGAGTCGACATTCTTTCGACTAGAGTCTATAGGCTACCGAGTTGGTCAAGGACTTGCGGAACGGTAAGCCAGCGACACATTCTGTCTAGTACTTGAGGGAAGGAACATGTGTTCGGATGAACATAAGGCAGAGGCGATCTCCCTGAACGGGGCTTGACTGAACGCAAATGCAGCTGACATATCCCTCTCGCCTCTTCTCACCGGGCAGATTTTCTCGCGATCGCCCTCGTTTCACAGACAATCTCGATGTTATCAAGTTTTTGTGCAAGGATCTGTGGACCATTCTTTTCAGGAAACAAGTGGATAATTTGAAAACAAACCACAGGGTTAGTACACGGAAGCGACATTAGACCAAACTTATGCGCTTGAGTCTTCAGGGTCTTCAGGGATAGAAGCTGACAGTGATTATCCTATCTTTCAGGGTGTCTACGTCCTCACAGATAACTCGTTTCGACCATTTGCAAGAATGAGTACGGCTTCTCGAAGCGAGGCGACTGCTATGGCACAAGCGGTGGGCAAGACCCCATTTTCCTACCTTCATCGTCATTCTGACATTTGGACATGACCCCAGTTTCTCTGGTTTCCATGCGGCGTCATTCGAGGTGCTTTGTCGAACATGGGCATTGCCACCACTGTACAGGCTGAAACGTCTGAGCTTCCCGGGGCGACGTTCCAAATCAAAACGGTTCAGCCAAGGCCCTGAACGCTGGGGACGGTGAATTTGCCTAGAAGGCACCAGTATGAAATCACAACAAAGACCCCTCTTGTCTCTCGTCCCGGTGGCAGGCTCAATTATCTCCTTTACACTGCAACAGGGCTCACTTTAAAAGCAAAAAGAAAAAAGAAAAAAAGGATTTATTCGTTTCTGCATGCATGTCTCTAGGGCCCTGCATTTCAAGAACCTAAATGATCAACCCCACGGCGACCTCCATCAGTCTTCATCAATCTTATAATTTAAAGCCTATCTTTCCGGGATAGCTATGATTAGCGACGTCCTTTTCAATTCTGGTAAGCTCATCGGGGAGGGGAAGATGCCACCGACAAGCGCTCTTCAGGGAAGACAACGGTGCGGCTGGCCAATGGGGGTGAGCTTGTTTGACGGGGATAGGCGAGTTTACTTTGGTGGGGTATTCTTGACGAATTCGATGCCCTTTTCGATGTTGCCCTTAAGGCCCTTGGTGCAAGCCTCGAGGAGCTTCTTTTCCTGCTCGGTGACGCCCTGGAGAATGTTGATGGCTTTCTCCGCGCCATTACGCTTTTTTTGCATTTAGCATGTACTATATGAGAATGGTCTGTGCTGAAGACGTGGAAACACTTACTCCGAGTTCGACAAGGGTCGAGAAGAACTCAACACCAGTCTCGTTGGCGATTTCCTCACCACCAGTGACACCTCGCAAGTAAATGTAAGTGGGTTCGACAATGCCTGACTGGCCCTGCGAAGCCCTGATAACCTTTTCGGCAAATCTACCTCGAATTAGCAGGTAGGCGGATTCAAGCTCCGGAGAAAGTGGCAGACCTGAAGCCGGCATAAGCCATGGACAAAGTGGCGGAGCCGGCGCCATCTTTAGCCTTGACTACCTCATCTCCGCCGAACTGGACACCTACGGAGGAGTCAGTCGCCAGTTGCAAATAACTGTAGATATAGTGCAGACACTCACGGTTCACAAGAGCGTCATACTTGTCTGCAGGAATATCCAAGGCAGGGGAAGCCTTGCTAAAGAGGGGAACGATGGTCTCGCCAGAGTGCCCGCCAACAACAGGAATCTGAATCTTGGATGGGTCCTTCTGTCCGGAATATTCTTGAGTGAAGGTCTCTGCACGGACAACATCCAGAGTGGTGACTCCAAAGAGGCGCTTGGGGTCGAAGACACCCTGTTTCTTGAGCACCTCAGCGGCGATTGGGACGGTGGAGTTTACAGGATTCGAGATGATGAGTACAAAAGCCTTGGGGCAGTACTGTGCAATTCCCGTCACCAAGTCGCGGACGATACCAGCATTCACCTTGAAAAGATCGTCACGACTCATGCCAGGCTTGCCTGTTGGGAAGAATTTGAGTCAGAAGAGCATGAATTATTTTATTTATTTCTGGCGAATAGGAGTACTAACGAGGGATTCCAGCAGGAATGACGACAACATCAGTGTCAGTCAATGCATTCTTCAGACCATCGTCTTTGGGAAGGTAGCCGGATACTTTCTGCAAGTGCGAGTCAGGAACGAGGATTTAGTCACTCGAGTAGATGGGTTTAGGACGTTGTCACATACAGCGACAGAAGAGATGTGAGACAGATCCGCAGCGACGCCGGGGGTGTTGACGACATCGTACAGAGCGAGCTCATCAACCAGAGGGCATGCCTTCAACAGAAGAGATAGAGGCTACAGACGCGACGAGAATGAATATCAGTACGTAACTATATGATGAGCTGTGACCAATAAAGTCAGAGGGTACATACCTGGCCAATGCCACCAGAGGCTCCGAGAACAGCTATAGGAATTAATTAGTAGGATAACTCGTTCGGTGGTCTCTAAAGGAAGCCGATCAGATGCTTACCCGCCTTGACCATGATGAGAGATTAGAGCTTTATGCTTGGTAGCTGTCAATTAAGAACAAGAAAGCAACGTATCTGTATCGCGTGTGAGTAAGACGGACTGACAGAATCAGACCAACGCAGGATTGGGGAAATGTTGATGGAAGAAGAACGACGACCGGTCGAAGGGGAAAGAAAGCACTTGAGGTAGAGCGGGGGTGGAGCAGGAGGATAGAAGGAGCTACGGAGGGGCATGCAGGCTGTAGGGAGGGGTAACGGTAAACCAAACGGGAACAAACAACGCGCATATTCGGGGTTGGGAAGGGGATGAACGGGGAAGGCACAAACAAACAGCGCGAATTGTGGAAAAAAGAGCTATCTATAGGCTCATAGATTGCACTGGACGTACAGTTCTTGAGGAATTGATGATAATTTGTCCAAATTCTTTAAGTGATGGAGATCTAGAAGGCGAGACAAGAGCCACAACTTCTCTGTACAGTCATAATAAGAATGGCAATTATCTAGTTCTTATAGATACAGGACCGCGGCGACGGCCAGGTACGTAAGCCAGGTATGATGCCCATCAATACTGTCTTGGGTAGGTAAGGAAATAATGTATGTATGTCCAACCGTTATCCTGTCCTTATTAAGACTAAATTATTATAAATTACTATGATTATAGCTCTGTTGCTCTCATACAGACCTGCGTTGCGGAGGGGTAGACGGACAACGGAGATCACATGTGGGGAGTGTATTTAGGAGAGCTCCCACAGTTCTAGTCTGATGTTTGCGTATCTAGGTACACAGTAATCATTGATCTTACCGGAAACTTCCTAAAGACACCTAAGGTAATTACCCAAGGAAGATCAACCACTGACTTAACTGATCCATCGGTATTAAACGCTACCTATACTCTCCTTATGGTAGGTCTATATAGATGAATGATCCTGGGAAATCCTTTTCGTATCGTCTATCAGTTCTACCCTGCTGAGACTGTTTACCTAGTCTATAGAGCACCGGAAGTACATACCTATCTCCTACATCCAGTTCACAGCGGACCTATATCCATGTCCCCGACGATACTGTCATGATAC
Source organism: Aspergillus fischeri NRRL 181 (assembly GCF_000149645.3). NCBI lineage: Eukaryota > Fungi > Ascomycota > Eurotiomycetes > Eurotiales > Aspergillaceae > Aspergillus > Aspergillus fischeri. The sequence continues at coordinate 1,345,801 of NW_001509760.1, read as the reverse complement.
AGGCCGAAAAACTTTCTCATGTGTCTTGGTCCATAAATGTACGTCAGAGTCCACTTGATCCTATCCGAAGCGCCCCAAATTCCGGCAATTTTCGTGTTTCACGACATGTATCACCGAGGAACATACCGAATTTGTGAGTTGATTCCATCTATCCATCATGAACTCGGAAAAAGGCGGGTGTTGAGTGTTACATGCGGCAAAAGCTGAAAGCTCCAAGCTCTATCCCAACAGGTTCTAGAATACGTTTCGGCCCGACAATCGGCTGCAATCGTTCAAAATCCGGAACATGTGCCAACTGCAAGTAATGACGATGCCGTACGAAATCTATCAGTAGAGAACTACGCGAGCTAAATTACGAAGTTTTTGTCCTATGGCCCGGCAAACGTAATCTAGACTCAACCATTCTGCACGGCATTTGATTCTCGCGTTCATTTTTATGGTGCTGAGATTGCTGATGGCCTTGGAAGGACAATACCCAATAACGATATTGCTAAATTACAGGGACGCTTTCGCCCTTGACCAGCACGGCTCTATTTCAGTCGACGCGCCCGTTCCTTGACCTCTTGTCTTCGGCGTTTTTGTTGCTCTGAATTTGTATTTACTCCGACTTCTGTTCCGCAGCCTTTCTGGCCTGAGCGCCTCTGAGCTTCTTGGGGGCAGCGTCCTTCTTGGGCTTCTGGGAGCGACGGATGGCGCTCACACGAGCAACGGCGTCTTCACGGAGGTCGGCGCGGTAGCCGTTCTTGGCGGTCTTGCTTGCTACAGCCTTGTAGATCCTGTGCCATAGAACAATGCCCCTTATTAGCAAACCGGCCTGATACAATGCCACCCGGTAAATCGGTGAGATATAGGTTGTTCTGCTTACTTGCGGGTGGCAGCGTTAGGGCCCCAGCTGACGCTGACCAGGTTCTTCGCGGGCTGCTGAGGGTTGCCAGGCTTCTTGGTGATGACAACAACACCGCCGTTCTCAGTAGCCTGCACACCGACCGCCTGTTCATAAGAGCTTAGATACAGTTCCTCTTTATTATCGAAAGTCTGCAAGTTGATAATGTATGAAGTACCTTGGTGTTGGCATAGCCAGCATACTATACAGAGTATTTAAGTCAGCGTTTCTAGTGCAATTGAAATCCTAATCATTCTTCAGGATCGTACCTTGAAAGACTGCTTGTTTTGCAGGTTCAGGGGATCGCGGGAGAACTGGGAGCCACCACCGGTCCTCCGCTTGACCAGAAAAGCATTCTGGCTGCCTGTTCAGAGCATATGAATCAGCAAAAATTAAGGAGATTAACGGACAGTATTGGCGGAGCGAAAGACAGAAAACCCCGTTACTCTGGAGTAAAAAGGTTAGGTAACGGCAAAAAGAGATAAACGTACGAGTGATCTGCCAGACAAGGTCGCTGGAAACGTTTGTTCTTTCGGCGGCCATTGTGAAATGTCTCTTTCAAGCTGATTGAATGGGAACAGATCGAACTCGACGCGAGGCTGGTATACTTTAATTGCCTGGGATCGTTATTGTGTGCGCTCGTGCCAAGAACAGAATCCAACAATCTCGCTAAGGCGACCGTTTTCGGCATAGTCTGACCTTCAAGGTTAAGTCATTCAGGAAGAGCCCCCAAAGAAGTGCGCCGCCTCCCTTCTCCCCACACCGGCCAGGCTGCTTCCAATCATATCTTGGTGCCGATGAGCTACCTTATCCGTACCTTACGTGCTAGCCAAGGTACTCCGAACCTGCCTTTCTCAGCTTGATATTGATCCGGCTTCAACATTGTTGGGCATGATATTTTGAGTGCCAACTATATTTCACCGTCTTCCTGTGCAGATGCTTACTTTGTAGCTGGTTGTGGCAGTATCCTGCCCAGCCAGCCCTGAATGAATCCTTGAGGAGTTGCCACACATCACGAATCCCATCTGCCTTGCCGCCAGTATTCCGGTACACCCGCAGTAGGAAGTCATATTAACTGACATAGCAACATCAATATTTACTCGCCGAAGTCCGTGTAATTGCATATACGCGCGTCAATATGGCATACTATACTCTTTATTTCCTCACCTTTGCAGTCGTGATTTGCGGGACCGGTATGTCTGATCCACAAACTGTAGACCCTGGTTGTAACCAATCTGACGCCCGTTGGCAGCGCTCTATCTCACCCGGTCCCGGTGGTTGCCCTTAATCCCAGTCCCGGATCATATCTATGCTCGCCTTCCCTCCAGCTTTGCGGGGGACCTGGAGGCGGGCCTCTCCTCATCACAGTTCGATATATCGTCCAACATCGCAGATGGCGACACAAGAGCTGGCTTAGACAACAAAGCAAAACGCGAGGTGCAGAAGATCATGAAGACGCAGAATGTTAACTTCGATGAAGCTCGACGCATCTACACAGAACGACGGTTTGCTACCCACAATATCGGTCCTGACGGTCGGCCAAGGGACCCGAAGTTCGTGTCATTCTCTTAACCACTGCTCCTGCTCCGATTTCTAATTCCCTATCGCTGTTCCTGTCGCCTATCGTTTGCACCGCCATTTGGAATCTGCCCTTCCGAAGCAGCAGTTGCTCTTCTTCGCTGACCCAGCTTTCATTTACCCTTCTCTCATTTCCTTATGCTCATCATGTCCCTGTTCTGAAGTCCTACCACGCAGGAGGAAACAGCTATGAATGAATTATTTGATGCAACCGAATGTCACGTCTTCTATCGTAATCAAAATATGCTGGCCATCTTCGTAGGTTGTCTGTATAGCTAGATGCCAATATCGCATCAGAGTATGAGCAGTTCACTTGCCACGTCTCATATGAACCAAGTACAAACGCAATATATGCCCGCCGGTGAACGATACCACTTTGGGTAATAACATGCTGCCTCACGGCAAGACTGATGGAAGGAATATATAACCCTGATCAATCATGTAATTTCGCCCCCAAACTTCTACCTCATTATCAATGGATTAGTTAGCTCAATAGTGCTCGTAGAGAACAAAAACAGATGTGCCATGTAGTGGCGTGCTTTGATACACAAGATAGGGAATAACCTGAACTACATGCTCTCGTCGACTCGTAACGCAGCGAAACTGGGGAAAAGACCATTGTCGTCAAAAGTGATGCATGAGAGACATATTTCTGCATCAATGCACGTTTAGAGTGCGAATACAAGCGATCCAAAGCTCAGCGGCCGCCACCATAACCAGGTTGCTGGAAGCCCGGTGGTAATGGTGGAGGGTTAGGGGTTCCTGATGGGGGACCGAAACCCGGTGGCGCGAACCCCGGCGGCGGTGCTGCTTGCTGTGGGAAGGGTGGCTGTTGACCAGCAGTATTGAAACCAGAGGGGAGAAATGTCTGGGGGCCACCGTAACCGGCTTGCGAGGGCGGAGGTCTTGCCGGCAAACCGGGAGGTGGGTTTGCCAAGGGAGCGGTAGGAGGGAGTTGTCGATTAGGTTGCGGCGGAGGTACGTTCTGAAAGCCCAAGTTAGGCGGCGGTACGCCTCTTCCCGTCGCTAATTCCGGAGGAGCGGCGCTCAACGCTTGTGTGCCGTCTCCATTAGCCATCCCAGCGGCTGCCATAGGAGTTCCTGGGCTGGAAAATTGCGGAGGAAGCGGCTGCGTTGGCGGACGGACATTATGCTTGCGAGCCTGCGCAGCCAGCATTCGTTCTGCCTGATCACCATGCCTTTCGCCTTTGCCGTCTTTTTTATAGGCGTACTGCACGGAAACTTGTTTGTTCATTAGATATTGCCCGTTCATGTTGGCGATAGCAGCATCCGAGGACTCGAAGTCGGCAAATGATACGAATCCATAGCCCTTGGAAAGGTTGTTATCATCGCGTGCAACCTACAGTTTGTTAGCTCGTTGCAGAAGAGGCGAAATTCCTTTATTAGGCAGGCAATTATTGTCGCCTTACCTTTGGAATATTGACGAGCGTTCCGAAGCGACTGAACGTATCATAGAGGACCTGCTCCGTGACCAAAGGATCAAGGTTTCCAACGAAGAGCTCTGCTCCGATTTCCACGGCTTTTTGTTTATCGGCAGATGCCTTGTTGACTCGTATAGGTTTCCCATAAAGGCGAATCCCGTTCATTATTCGCGAAGCATATTCAGCATCCTCCTCGCTTATAAATTCCACAAAGCCGTAACCCTGGTGTGACTGCGTCACTCGATCTTTGGGAAGGTGAACATTAACGATGCGCCCAGCCTGCAGCATCAGCTCCCATACCAGGCTATCAGTAACCCGTTCATCGAGATTACCAATGTAAACGGTGGCCTCCTTATCTTGCTCCCTAGAAAGTTAAGAACCTCCTGGTCAATCTTTTGGTTTGCGTTGTAGCGTTGTGTCATAAGGAAAAAGGCGGTTACTCACCAATGCCTCGCGCCGGACATGTTGCCGACTCTCAATTTAAGGTAGCTGACTGTGGTCTTGAAATCAAATTCTCGTTGGAGGATAGGGAAAGATACAGGACACTCTGGACAAAAAAGATGTGTGTCAGACGTGTCAGTGGTTGTAAGTTTGGATGTGGTTTGCAAGAACGGGTATCTTGCGGACTTTGGGGGTAGCTTTTTTTGCCTCGAAAATTCCCCGAAAACTCTTGAGCTTCACCTGCTCATCTCTAACTCCGCCCAAGCACTCCGCATTCCATAACCTCCTGCGCTGACTCTACTCTCCTTTCCTGGCTCCAAGGTCCGGGTATTGATATAATTATTTCCCGTTCATCCACCGAAATGGTTCAGTTTTCCGAGGAGACTAAGGTTGGATCTTCCGTCAATGGAAATGTTCTTAGTCTATATTCCCCTGCTAACCAGACATTTTGATCTCTAGGAGCGAATCTCCAAGGTCATTGACGTTTCGAGAGTCGCTATCCACTAGTAATACCCCCTTTCGGTGAGGGTTTCTCATTCTGGTTACAGTATTGACGGTTCTTTTTACGCAGTGGCTATCTGCCTCTGATCATCTATCTGGGTATGCAACTCGCCCCTCAGATCTTAATCATATCAGAAATCTCACGATGAGAAACAGGCTACACATACAGCGAACCCAGACCCTCTCTTTTCAAGTATTACCTCAGCGAAATCTTACTCCTTCGATTCCAGACAGCTGATCCTCCCGACAGGTTGTTTTCGCCCCTCGCTTAAAGAAAACGATGACGGGAACTGGGGATTATGAAAACTGGTTTTCAGATTTGAGTGCATGCTCATTGTCATCCTCGGCACCTGTTTCTCTCCCGGACATAAAGGCTATGAGGAGGTAATGGAGATTCACGAGCCCTCTTTCCTACTTCATGTCGATGTCTTGGAGATGACATTGACACTCATGTATTTCTAAAGTTGTTTCATGTTTGCGAACTGTTTTAATAGACTGATGAAGTTGTTTTCCTCGAGAAATGCTATGCCGTCCTAACGTTCATTCTGGCAAACTAATAACTCGCGGCAAATGGGCTCATCCTCGCAGGAATGGTGTTCAGTTATCAAGAAAGATTCGTATGTGTATAAAGCTTTGTCGAACCGGACAGCCCTTCGCCTCTCGTGTAGAATATAATTCATTGGCCATCGCCTCAACTTGAACAATTGCGTGGAGTTGGACCGCCTCGCCGGATTGCTGCGCTTATTGCCGAGGAGCAAAAAAGCAAGACCCGCAAGTATGCGCAAACAACTCTCATGCACGCTGTTTCGAAGATTGGCTCTCCCGAAAGTCCGTTCACGCGCTCCCAAAAGATTCCGAAGAATCACACACAATTTTCATGACTATTAAGGATGGCCTGTCGTCATCCTTTGTGGAGACCATAGCAGGATTTACAGCGGGAATAATCTCTACGCTCTGCCTCCATCCGCTAGATTTGTTAAAGACAAGGCTACAGGGTACGTGACTCGACGCGTATACTACTTCCCGAGTAGGTCAGAGGACATGTTCATGGAGCTTACGCATGCGCAAACTGAGACTTAGTTGACCGATCCTCGCCTTCTCAACTTGGTGGATCGCTCCGTGTCATCCGTGAAATCTCACGCCGAGAGGGCGGTATCACCGCATTCTACCGAGGGTTAACACCCAACATCATCGGGAATTCCACCAGCTGGGCGCTGTACTTTCTTTGCTATGGGAAGACGAAAGATCTGATGCGGAGGCTCCGCCGCTCCCGAGTGCCAGAGCTCACCTCGGCTGACTACTTTGTTGCATCCGGACTGGCAGGTATGATCTTTGCGCCCATCTGCGTTTCATTGGACTTCAATGCTCACGAAATCACATCTACTAATTGCACTGTATTTGCTTTAGGACTTGCCGCATCGGTTTTGACGAATCCTATATGGGTGATCAAAACCCGCATGTTATCCACCGGTTCCAACACCCCCGGAGCCTATGCGTCTTTCACCACCGGTGTAGCACAGATCTATCGCTCAGAGGGTATCCCTGGCTTCTACAGGGGCCTTTTGCCCGCTTTATTCGGAGTCAGTCATGGTGCTCTTCAGTTCATGGCGTATGAGAAGTTGAAAGCTTATCGTACAAGGATGAGTTCGGCTTCGCATACCAGTGGCGATAGCATAGGTTTAGGGGTAACACCGGCACGACAATTGGGGAATTTCGATTTCTTTCTCACCTCAAGCCTTTCAAAGATCTTCGCAGGCTGTGTCACCTATCCATACCAAGTGCTGAGATCTCGTCTGCAGACATACGACGCTCACCTTGTGTATCGTGGTGTTCGTGATGCAATGGCGCAGATTTGGGCTCAAGAAGGGTTTGCTGGTTTCTACAAGGGCTTGGGCCCGAACCTCCTCCGCGTGCTACCAAGCACATGGGTAACCTTTCTGGTGTATGAGAATACCAAGTCTTGCCTAGCTTAACATCACGACAGCAGAGGCCGCTATTCAGTTGCCGAAGGACATATCATTAGCACATAGTCATGAGAGCGAAAATTCCGTATTGGGGACTATCGTCCACCCCAAGCATGATGCTTCAATTCTTGTCAGCCAATCAGAACAATTAGTAGATCGAGCCACATGTGAGCCTATATACTGAAACATGTCTGTTGATGTTGGTTTCTGTACAGGACTGACCCTTTCCGTCGTGCAGCCGAGCACTGTCCTCAATGATGCTATCCCTCAATAAACCCCGTAACACACTATCACCCGCGAACTCCAGAAAACATATGAGCCTGAAAGCAAATGAGGGTAAGAAGTACATCAATTAACTGGACAAAAGAAGCGCAAGTCCAAGACAGACAAAACTTGGTATCTCGAAAAAAAAAAAAGAAAAAGAAAAGAAAAAGAAAAGAAAAAGAGTAATAGAAAAAGAAAGAAATCCCAAAGGCAGAGAAAATGAACATGAAGCTGAATGACTGAAATAACACCGTTCAATGACCTCTTCTATCGGTGTAATAGATTTCGGGGTCCTCTTCTTCTCCGCTGGAGCTGCCAGTATAGGCAGACGAGGCTTCACGACTGTCGCGTGACGCCTTGATGTCCTCATCACTTTCGAAAGACTGCATTCGCGTGCATGAGGCAGAACTGTCACTGGACTTGGACGTGGGGGAGATCCTCCGATCCTTGCCACGACCCTTGATGCCTTTGTTGCTGTTTTTATATAGGGTGGCAAAGTACTCCCAAAGCTGGCGATCCTGAGGGTTCATGAGTTGCGCCTCGGACATTTGAGAAAACTTCAGAGTCAACGTCCTTAGCGTAGCGGCGTGGAACTTGTTTTGGTGCGACTGTCCAATCCATTAGCTCAGAGTCTCTGGGACCAGAGCCACGTGTTTCATGAGACAATATACCTTGAGGTTACCCAGCTGAGTGAACTGTTTCCCACAGTCATCGAGTAGACAAGTGAAGGGCTTAGCATGTTGGTGAGTGATCTTGTGGGCACGAACATTGCCTCTTTGGGCGAATCGCTTCTGGCAGATATCACAGGAAAAGGGCTTTTCGCCCGTATGGCGTCGTTGATGTGTCTAGTTATGGCCATTATATGTCAGGATGCGATTCCTTCATCATCGGTAGAGGGTTCTCTCGGTGCGTTACCTTGAGATTGCCCAATTGGGAGAAACGCTGTCCGCAAGAAGGCTCTTTGCATACCTTACGGCGAAATGCAATGTCAGAATTCGAGGTTCCGAGAATGTGGGTTTATTGTTGGGTGCACTTACGAAGGGCTTATCCCCAGTGTGGGCCCTCATGTGGATATCCAAATGAGTCTTCTGGGCAAAGCTCTTCCCACAGTTGGAAAGTCGACATATGTACTTTCGTTTCTTTCCCGGCCGGGAAGCGAGCTCCTCAACCGCCATGTTGCATCGCGGAGTTGACGAGGCCATGGCATAGGAGGTCTGAGAGAAGCCATTCTCACCGCTGTGTGTCAACTGTTGGAGAGGTGGTAACGACTGTAGAGCCGACTGTTGAGGGACAGCTTTTGCTTGAATAGCTTTCATAAGGATGTCTACCTCCGTTGAGAACTCAATCTCAGTCGAGCCGGGGCCCTTCTCCTGGGTAGCCCCAGTGGCCGGCGGTTGAGCCGCTGCAATAGGTTGCGATGATACGCTCTGTTCCGACTTTGCCAATGGCTTTCCCACAATGCGACTGATGGCGTTCTTCGCTGGGCGGATGTCGGGAATTTGTTGAACGGTTGGCGGTTCAGATGAGAGACGTACTGGCTGCAAATTGAGCGATGGATGACCCGTAAGATAGAAGTGTTGGTAGCCCGGGAGTTGATGGGGGTGCTGGTTTATCGTATGACTGAAACCATACGGCGTGGAAGACGATTGGTGATAGGGCAAAGGAAAAGAGGTAGCCGGGTTATTGTAATAAGAGAAGTTTGACCCAAGGCCCGCGTGCAGTAACCGACGAGGAGCCATTGAACCCATTGCATGGCCGGTGAACTCGTATGAAACTGGTTCTGCTGTTTCCATTGTGTCGCGAACAAGGTGAGATTACGTTGGATGTCGTGGAATCCCCAACCCTCTCGATTTCAATATCTATCTCTCTCGGTTTCTCTTGACAGAAGGACGGCGAGGATCTAAGAATCCCATAGAGGTCTCCTTGACGGTCCCTATCATGTGAGGAAGCACAGTTGGGCTCTCGAAGGCTTTTGAGGTTCAAATTGCTGTGCCAGGTGTTCGGTCACTTTCGATCCCCCAATGCCAGCTTCCGAAAAGCAAAGAGGTTCCAGTAATACTTCGGGGTGGATGAGGTAGGTCAGAGACGCAGAAGATCTTACGAATGAGCCTCTGAAGGCAAGCAAGACAATGTCATAGGTGGATGGCCAAAGTACCCACAAGTGTACTGGTGCACTGGCAATACCAGGCCTTTCCTGGGTATTGAGAATAGGAAGACTGAACAAAGGCAAATCAATATACGACAATGGGAACAATGGGAAATTGAAAGAAGATATGGGGTAATCGAATAAGAAGGAGATCGAGGTGATCAGCGAAAGTCCAGTTTAAGAGTCTTTTTTGCTTATCCAACTCAGTGTGAGATCTCTTTTATACTGGCCAGTGAATAGCGACCAGTGAGTACACTCGTTTTTCCGCCCCCCATCTTGGGGGTGCGTGTGGTGGTGATCTAGAACTAGATATACCTACATGATCCTCATAATTGAATCGTTCTTCCCTGTGTCCCAGAATAGTGGAAGCAGCGGGGGTGGGCAGTGACAGGGATCTGGCTTGCTAATTTAGTTAGCTGAAGGCTTATAGACTACGATCAAAAGAGAGACTAGACGAAGCATTAGGGAGACTAACCTCAGGATGACACTTACCTACTTAGAGTACAGTAGTGTGTATGTTTGTATGAGTGAACCTGCATATATGAAAATTACCAAATTAGGTAGAGAGGAAGGTGGAAAAAAAAAAAAAAATTACATAAATAAATATACCGGGAGTAAAAGAAAATGGAAATGAAAGCAAGGATTGGGCAGAAAAACAATAAGCTTGAAGAGAGTACCGTGGGAATTGAAAAGGAATTCCCAATCAAAAACCATGTATATTTTCTATAAAAAAAAAAAAAAAAAAAAATAAGGAATATAGAGTCAAGAAGATAGTGGTAATACTTTACAGCCCGCAGAATGGTACCTTAGTAATAATTATTATCATAATTTGTTTATTATTATTTATTTGATCATAATGGACATGAGAGGTAGTCTGCTATACAATTGCGCCCCGCGCTCAGCATCTAGTGGCTTAGGCATGATGTGCCAATTCCCAAGGTTAAGTTGATAATGATGAAGATTGCCCTAGTCAAGTACTAAAAAGCTGCCAATTAGATGACATGATTGCCACGGGCTATTCCACCGGTTGCAAATTGCCAACACAGGAATGAGTAAGGTACACCCAGTTGGCCCCAGAGCTGGAATGACAATCAGGGAGTATGAGTACCTAACAATGATAAGATTATCTATAGCCAAGTACTTTGCAGTTAAAGATGTCACCCTTTCAGTCATGTTCTTAGAAATTAGGCACATAGCTGAAGCAGCTGGTTAGAGTTACCACGGTATTCCCTCGTTCTTGACTGGGGCGAATGGTAATAAAATGCTTATTGTAATTAGGTGATCTAGATCTTTCCGCTTTCCTTAGCTGCTCGTCACCACCTCACCGGTATCTAGTCTTGATGTGACACTTTTTAGTCGCCGCCGGAAGTCAATAAATAGTTGATGATGGCCTTGAGGACCACTGTTTTTGAGCCCTGTTGCCCAATCGCGGAACTCAGGTTGAAATTCCGATCGGGGGCTTCATGGCAAATCACTGTACCATTGTGTCACGCTGTCATAGCTCATGCATTGACCTGATGGTATGGCTAGCCCTTTCCAGATATCACGAATCCGAACCTTTATTCCAGCGAACTCCGATCTCCCCTAATGATATATTTTTACAAGACATTCTGGGTCGATGTGTCTGAAGGCACTCTACTTTCTAATGGTAGGTGAGGTATGCACTGCTTCGAAATGATTTACGAGTTTATAGTACCTTATGAATTCGCCAAGTACTTGACTCTTGACTGATTTTAATTTCGGAATGAATGGCCTTTTGTTAGAAGGCAAGGCAACCGGGCATTTGTCACAATTTCCGCGATTACGCACTTACCTTATGCCACGAACTGTAAGTAAAAATTGTGGGTATGTATCATCTGACCCGCCAGAGTGGACCGGCTCAATTGCCTGGCATTTGAAACGCCAAACGGAATGGATTCTTCCTACTGTATTCTTCATAATTCGATAATTCGAGCCTCCAGTGATCCAGTGAGGCTGGCTGGATGCCATTATTATCGGTCCCCCAATAAGGATAATACTCGTATTCCAATAGGTGTGGTATGGGGAAGTACAGGGATACCCTCGTCACCCACGCAGGTAGGCACCTGAACACTTGGAATATTCGTTAATCTATTCAAAGACACTGGCTGGCATGATGCTGAATTAACTACGTACTGATCTTCAGCCGTCACCTGGATGTCGATCCTGAAACGGTGGCTCATGCCTGCATCAATTAGACTAACCCAGTAGGTCCAATATCCATCTGAGTTTACCCATGGAGGCAGGGTAGGTAGGTATACCTAGGTACTTCTTCGTTCCACTCCATATCTTCAGTTCCCTGTACCTCTATTTGAAGCAATGTGTAGTTGGCCGTCAGCTCACTTTGTTGCAACTCGCCATCTGATTCCGAGATCTTCCTTTTGTTCGATCCAAAGCGTCTGATGGACAAGGATTCTTAACTTCATTCGGGCCAAGGTCACTAGCTGAAGTTTGTGATTCAGGCGGCAGCTTCGGATTGAAAAGCCAGCTTCTTAGTGGTTGCGGCTGCAGACTTGCTGCAGGGCGGCCGGAACTTCCGTGGGGTGAAGCTGAAAGCTAAATAAGTCAAGGTTCAGGAGTGTATGGAGTAATGGACAAGATTGTCAGTTGGATATAATTATTCTATCCCTTTTCCGACTCCAGCACAAACGGACTCTCGATCTCCCGTCATGGCACACTGTGGTAGGTGTTATCTGTTGACCAAAACATTGATTGCATTTCAATCCTATCTAATAATCAATTTTAGTGTGTTGTGGCCCAGACAGCACTTAAGTCGATTGTTGCCCTAGAATAATAACGAGGATAAAATCGAACAACAGGGTCCCGCGGCAGAGTGCTAGAGCTACTGAACGGACCGCTCGCAGGCGATCAATAGTGCTCAGATGCTTCTGATTTGCTAGAAACCCTCCACTATTTTCTCCTTGGCCAGATGACAGGAACTCTCTACCAGTACTAGTAGCATCCATCTACTCCGTATCTAGTCTAACTTGCAAGGTTTGGCCCACAGGTTACTGTGGTACAGACGGAGTACTAGTTTAGTCTCCTGTGTGGGCCGTGGAGCAGACCGTGTACTACTAGACTAAGTACAATTGGTTCTTGGTAGCCTCACCGGACTCCAAAGTCCAGATTTAGCCTCATGTCCTCTGATGCATTAGTTTTCAATAGCCGCGACTGCCGACAAATGTCCATTCAATAATTTATCTGTCTTGTTTCGCGCCCCCTTTTCTGGTCTTTTGTATTTTGGACGCCAGGAATCCCTCAAGGTCTGAACTGACTGCACCTGTTGCTGAAAACTCAAGTGACATCGTCTCAGTCATTCAGCCCATGCAGATCTGTGCACAGGATTTACGTAAGACTAAGCATTTAACTATGGATAGCTATAGAGAGGTATAATTTGATCGAAATTCAGGGTCCCAAGAGACCTGCATACTTTTCCTTACTCCAACTCCGGTACGTCTACTCGGATTGCTGAAATATGGATCTACAAAGGGAAAGGATGAAGATAGATCTCATGGACAAATGATATGATTGCAATCACCAGCAATCAATATGCTACCAAGTTGATACAGTCCAGAAGCAAGGGCCAAAATGCTGGCAGCATAGAGTACACTCAGTACTAGCGCAGTACGATCTCCAGTAGACCTATCACTCTTCATCGTACTGTATAGATGAGGTACTTATATGATGTCCATGAAGCGTCATAGGTCTTTGTATTCGGTGCCGAGACAGGAGAAGCCACCTGCAGCTCAAAATAGTTACGACGCGCATTTCAGCCCCTTTTCCTCCCTTCCGTCGTGTAACATATGTCATTTTCCTGTCTGTCAGCACAGGACAGATTGACTAGATTCTTAGTTAACCATGAGCATGAAGGGTGCTGAGTCATCACTGTGTCGGCCAGTCACATTGAGGAGTCATGAGGAATCAAGTTTTGTGGACTGTCACTCTCAAGGCCCGAGATCTTCTTGCAATAAGCCCGACATGATTGATATTGTACATTCTCGTGCGTTGGATAGAGACAAGGCTTCTCGGCCTGTGAGAGAAGAGAAATGGACAAAGAAAAAGCAAGCAAGTTACCATGTAAATAGACTTAACTATTCCGTCGTTCCCCGTTCTCCCGTCTTCTTCAGATACTCTCGTTGCGGGCCGGGCCTTCTTCAACTCGGGACGGCGGAGAGTCGTCCACCCACAGCTAGCGTTCCTTAGATGATTGCCAAAACCTTTCGCTCTCCACGGAGTACGGCACAGTCCAACCCAGACCTAAGAGACTGCTCGCGACCGTGAAGTTGGGGTCCCTCCTCTCGTGAGTGATCCGCATAAATCGTCGAGGTTGCCCCATACTGGGAATACCTGCTAGAAGCGTTCGGTATCATCGGCGAAGGAAGTCCGATTTCCAAGGTTTCATGAAGGTCTTTTTTTGGGGTCCATCGGCCTATTGGAGTGGCAATAGTCTGACTACCTCGTATTTTCTAATGTTGTGTGACTGTGAAGCCTACGGTAGCGCTCGAGGTGTCCTGAAACAAGTTCATTGGATCTGTCTATCCCAAGCTAAGATCCGAACCGAGCATACCTGCCAAGGACATAGCCATTTTCCTCAATACAAATAGGAACAGTTGAGCAGTTGCTGATCCGACACACCACCTGTCGATCTTGACCTGATCTAGTATACTATGAGGTGGCAAACGTCATGTTTCAAAGAGAGCCCCAATTTATTATACCTACTATTGAATATATAGGTAGAGAGACAGGAGAAGCTCGCATCGTCGATCGATACGGTACTCCGTATACGCTGATGACAGCGATGAGATAGTTAAAGACAGTCTGTGCATTCATAATAGACAAACTTTACGGAGTTCCCAACTTCAGCTCTGGGGCCGTGTTCGAAATGCTGATCTTTCCCCTTCACCGTCATATACAAAGTACGAGGAGCAAGGCTGTATTGCACCAGCTGGGACTTGATACTTTCATCCTTCTTAGTTTAAGGCTACTTATCAGCTAAGTCCCTAAGTAGATCCCCAGCCATCCACTATCTCAATTCACCAATGGTGTTCTTCCATAGCCGAGAATCATCACTTTCATCGCTCGATCAGCCATTTCACCGGAACGTCCACTCGGTTTCCAACTACGTAGTTCCCATTCCAACCCCTCTGAATCTGATAGGTCAAGTATTATGTTAGTGATTTACCAATTATCAATGGATAGCCTCAATGCACAGAGACATCCTACAAAGGTACCAAGCTAGCAATAAGTCATAACCCTATTTGTACCTTACGGATCATGGTTGAACAGACCCAGCCTGTGAGATAATTCCAGCTAGCCGCCAATGGCAGCGGAAATTCAGCGACTGGCAACTTTATCCGATTCATTTATGCGCGGCTAGTATCAATATTGTTGAGTTATAGTTCTGCGGTCCTACCCAGTATTTCTGGGAAATAACCAGTTTGATAGGCGGTGGTGAATGTGATAATGTAATTCAGTTGACTTGTACTCGCATGGACTCCGCGGATATCTTCACATCTCGTGGTGAGGAAGCAGTCCCTCGTGATCAACAGGGCCTTTCCACTGCAAATCAATTGACAGTTCGGGGCCGGCCTTGCACAATCAATCAACCCGTTCTCTGGCAGGGATAGATCGTTGTAGGATCTCATGCTGACTACATAACTATAGAAGACCCAATCCACTACACCACTGGCGTGGGAGTCAGATGTCAGGGACTCCGTCAGCAACGATGATATGTTATTATATTCCCGCAGTCCCTTCATCTCGTGACCCTGCCTCATGCAGAACTGACCTTTGCCGTCACTCGCAATATGCCAATACTCGTCGTACCCAGATAGTGGTGCTCGATTGTCCCCCTGGACGTGGGAAGCCATTCGTTCCGATTAATTCCTGTCAGCAAACCCCTTCTCTTGAGTCTCAGCCGCGACGGGATAATCACTCAATGGACCACGAATCAACTATGCATATCGAAAGGTAGTTCTGTACTTGGGACAGGACCAGAACCAGAAAACGGCACCCGGTCTGTATCATGTTCCTACGGTACTGATAGATCCGGGGATACCACTGTCATCGACCCGGTTGATATGTGTTTAGGGTTCTATCTTCCATGAGTCAGATATCCCGTAGCAGGCGATATGTGAAATCCTGTCGTCCAACCTGGGATCATGTGGCTGATCCGAGCTGATATCAAGGTCTCGGTCTGTTTCTGGTGCCTCAGCATCGTATCCATCTCAAGGGCCCTTGACCATGTACCAAGCAAGGAATGTCCGTAACAGACATTGTCTATGACTGGACAAAACGATGTAATCTTCCCATTAACCCTAGAACCCTGTCGAGCTGCCAGGAGGCAAACGGCTTCACAGATCAAATCATCGTGAAGCCACTGACTTCCGGGTACCTGGCACGTACGTCAGCTTCAGTGCATACGTATACGCTCATCCCGAATAATGCTCGGCACTGTAGCGCCCAGTCCAGAACAACCAGCACCTCAGTTTTCACATCCGCGAAGGAGCACATCCATGGCAAGCCGAAGTAGAAGATTCTCGTGTCAGTCAAAAAATATCAGTTTAGTTGCTATCCGTACATGCAGAGTTTTGTCATTTTTAAAACATGTAATTCAACAAGTAACGTCACCGAGGAAACGAAAATCTGAAGTTGCGATGTGACGGGGACGGACCCTTCCAAAGGTCGAACGCATAAACAAACCCAGGCCATGTTCAAAGAGGCTACGACATTGTGGATTAAACAAACAAAAGAAGTCACATTTGCGCCGAAGCTTCCCATCATCAAGCCCATTACCGTCCGGTATAAGTGGAGTATCTGCCAGAGACCCCACCGTGTTAGTTTCAATATCAGCGATAAGAATTGAACGTCAGAACATACCTCCAGATTCTCGCCCGCATGTCGCCACTGCCAGTGGCGAACAAATTGCCTGTAGGGCTGGGGGCAACCGAGATGACTGTAAAACACAGTTAGACCCTGGAAAATTGACGGGATCGACCAGAGAGAATGGCAAGACAAATAAGGAAGAAGTGCTGACCGGAATTCTTGTGTCCTTGGAGCATCATCTGTGCATTTCCAGTGATGGGGTCCCAGAATTGAACACCCCGGTCCTTGGAACCGCTCATGACCCAGTGTCCATCGGGGGTGAGACACACGCTCAGGACAAAGTCCTATCCAGCAAAATTAGCATCGATCGAGTATACTTCTTCCTAAGGCAAGCAGCGTCATGTTGGATATACCTTGTGGCCCTCAAATGTGCGCACACATTTACCACCCTTCACGGCATTTGTGTAGCCGGCCCGGGGGACGCTTAGCTCCCAGAGCTTGATCGTCTTGTCAAGACTGCCGCTGACCAGATCCCGACCATTGGGAGCAAAGGCGACTGAGTAAACGCTATCCTTATGCCCGTCAGGGCTCTCCAAACGCTCCACGAGATATCCAGTGGTGGTGTCCCAAACACGGACACTCTTATCCAAGGAGCCGGCCGCAACGTAGTGGCCGTCGGGAGACATGGCTACAGTGGTGACGCCGTCCTCGATGCTGAGAGTGTAGACGAGTTTACCGTCGAGGATATCCCAGAGACGCACGGTCTTGTCTCCGCTGCCGGAAGCAATGTATCGACCATTGCCAGCGAAGTCGAGCGAGTAAATATCTTGCTCGTGTCCGGTGAAGATATGCTTAATGGTACGCGCCGCAATGTCCCACACCTAGATGCATTTGTATTAGCCCAACGGTCTTCCATAGGGGAACACTCAACATACCCTGATTTGCTTGTCTTCGGCTCCGGTGGCAAGGTACTTGCCGTCGGGACTGAAGCAGACGCTGCGAATATACAGGTCCCCATCCTTGTCTACACTTTCGTCTTGCAGGGTAGCGACGATCTGGCCGGTGGTCACGTCGAAGATCTGAGCGGAGCGGTTGCAGCCCGTGGCGAGGTATTTGCCGTCGCGACTGAAACGGACGCAGCAGACAACGCTGTCATGGACCAGGTGATGGACGAGATCCACATCAAGCACTCGCTGAACTTCAGGGTTGAAGATCGCATACCAATCGGCCCCCTCGCGCTTCTGCGAAGCGGGCAAGTCGTCGGGGTTCCAGTTAGCCAGCATGTTCCCGGGACGTTCGCCGCGAGACGTCACAAGGGCCTGGCTAGGAGGAGTGGGACGGGCAATTTGAGGGGACACGCGCGGGTCGGGATACGCTAGCTGGTGAGTCTGTTGAGGAGTTGCAGGCCCAGGCGGGGCGCGAGGCCTCTTTCCGGGGCCAGGAGAAGCGGTCGGAGGCGGTGCGGGTCCATAGCCTGAATAGAAAACGAAAAACATCGCACGGTCAGACGCCAGAGAACCATAAGTAAATACAGTCAGAACATACCGTTCACAGCAGCACCAGGCTGATATCCTCCAAAGGAGCTCTGCGGCGGTTGAGGCGCTGATTGCTGAGCCGCGGGAGCAGGCTGTTGAAGGGTATGCTGGGGAGGCTGCTGATCCTGGGGAGGGGGAGGGGCAAGACCGGGACCACTACCTCCTTGGTTGGTCATGATTCCACCGAACAAATTGCTGGGGCCATGGCCCAGGGCTGGGGGAGGCGCCTGAGACGGGCCAGCGTGCTGCGCAGGGCCAGCAATATGGGATGAGACGGGCTGAACGCCGCGCGATTCGAGCTCGTGGCGCAGGACTCGAATTTCTGCTTCGTAGCTATTTTATTGAAAAGCGAGATTATGTTAGCAGCCAAGCCAACTATGCGTTTCCTTCTTCCATTCTCCCTCAAAGGTTGGGGATTGGAGGTACGAACTCTTGCTTCATCTTGATCTGTGCCTGCTCCAGCTGATAGACCTTCTGTCGAATCATCTCCATCTCCTGAAGCTGACCGGTTACTGCAGGAGATAGTTAGCGCGGTTCGAGGATAACTTTTGTAAGTGATGACAAGACTTGTGCGGCACTGTAGTCCAGTCCACATGTGAATCGGACCAAGGTTGAACGACAAACGGTATGCTTCCTCTCCCCCGATGTCTTGAGAGAACAGATGGACAAACGGCGATATGGTCGCACATGGGAATGGGAGCGTCGACATGACCTAAGAGATATGAAAAAAGGTAAAGAACATACATTGGTGCTCGAACTCTCCGGTGCTTCTAGACTGATTCTCGAACTCCTGGCGCAGCTGGTCCAGCAACTCTGTAAGACGGGAGTTGGGAGCGGGAACCATCCCACGATGTGTGTTGTACATTTTGCGCGTCAAAATTTGATATCAATTGCTTCGACAAAATCAAGATCGGAGTGCGATATAGTCCAGTTGCAAGGATGACTGTAACAGCAACGTGCCGCGACCGAACGATGCTGACGATTGAAGGAAGAGGGGGGGTTTCGGGTTGAGATTGGATGACACCTCTCAAGGTACTGCAGATAGAAACGCAAGTCAAACCTGTCGCATCACAGCGCGACAGGGACAAGCCGCTGCAATGATGCAGGAGAAGGAAAAGCGGGTGGGAAGGGTGAGGATAATCTGTGGATGGGGTGTAAGTGTGTGTAAAGACGAGTTAACGGAATGAGTAGGAGGATGAGGAGGCTAACAGAGTTGAGTAGGAGGAGGTAAGGTCGGTAAGGTAGGCGGATAGGTTGTCGAGCTGGGACTTTGGGGCTCCCAGGACTCAGCAGCCAGTGGGCCAGTAGTAGTATCTTAGTAAGCGTGCACTGACACCCGGACACATAAGTTATACTGTATTATATAAGGTAGGTAGCATAAGGTAAAGAAGAAAACAGCCAGCGGGGGCAGGCGGCTAACGTTTGCCGCCAAGCCTCCAGAAGCGAAATCGCGCGCATTGGCTGGTATTGGATCATTACCTAAATCGGTATAGTATTTTAACTAACCCTTTTAGGTAAAGTTTGTACTTGACTTGCTAATTATGGATTAGTACTGGGGTAAAAGAAACGTGAGATGTGAGAACCGTTTGCAGACAATCAAGGTGAAGCAGTCAAGACGCAGACTCAAGGCAAGACTATTTTTTGTGCATAGTATTCATATCTTAGTCATGCTTTTTTGATCCATCAAGTATTATCCTTTCAGGGTTTAAGCTGTGGCAACTGTATCTGGCAGATAGATCAAGATTCCGTATCAATCCAATCTGATCCTTCTACACATCGTACTATACCTCAGCTCCTTTGTCAACAATTATTCTGAGGTTACTTGGGTACAGACTTAGGTACAGTGTAAGGATTTTTGATACCTGATGGGATGGCGCCTATACGCCTATACTTTGTCACTGTATTCAAACAAAATGAGGTTCGTTACCTTACCACTCAATGCTCCTCTTTACCCTAAACACCATCAGTGTGGACAGAGTAGGCACGTAGATCCCCCCTCCCAATCTTCCCAGACCGCGTCGGTATTTCCATCAAGTGATCATTGTCTTCATCTGCAAGTCATTGGTGAACTCATCGAGGCAACCTACACCTCGGAGTAGATACCATCTCCAGATACTACTTGCTCCACGAGCCGAATCCACTGGACGGATCGGCTGTGCCTGTTCCGCCCTGGTGTGATAACTACCTACACTACTGCAGGTTCGATTTTCCGTGGTTCTCCTGATTAGAAGTCTCCAAACATTATTATTATTATTTTTATTAAACCCTCCTCCTCCACCTCATCTTCTACCTCTCCTCCCTCCACCGATGCTTTATCTTTCTTCTTGTCTCTAAATTCATACCGTTTTCATTCTATTGAAATTGACCCTCCGCTTACTGACTGGGCTGTGCTCAACCCCTGCCAAGTTTCTTCTCTGGCGCAAAAATAGTTCGCATTTCCCGGCACCATGGATATCGTTCTTGAGATCTGGGATACCTTCATCGGGGACCGCGTATATTCGGCTCTGCTTCCCGTATCACTTTCCTCGACGGTCTCATTACCAGGCTTGACCAATGCTGCGAATAGCTCTTTATCCTTGTTTGGTGCCTCCAAGCCGTTTGTGTACGAACCCGCCACTCAACTGTTCCATCTGGAGCCGTCCAAGTACGCCTACCTGAGCGCATGGCCCAGAAACAACATCTACCGCCAGTTCCTGAGTTTCTTTCTGATTGTTTGGTATGCAAAATCATCTTTGACCCCATCCTGTCCAAAAGATGGTTAACTAATGACTCGATTTTCTTTCAAAATAGGATCTTCGGCATTATCGTTTACTTTATTTCCGCAACCCTCTCTTACATCTTCATCTGGGACAAGACGACAGTCAAGCATCCAAAGTTCCTCAAAAATCAGATTACCATGGAGATTGCGCAGACCATGCGATCGATGCCCATCATGTCTCTCCTGACCGCTCCTTTCTTGGTCGCCGAGGTTAGGGGATACGCCAAGTTGTACGACTCCTTCGACGAAGAGCCGTTCCCGTACTATAGCATTCTACAGTTCCCTCTGTTTATCGCCTTCACCGATTTCTGCATCTACTGGATTCACCGCGGCTTGCACCACCCACTGATCTACAAGTCCCTCCACAAACCCCATCATAAGTGGATCATGCCCAGTCCCTTCGCGTCGCATGCCTTCCACCCCTTGGATGGTTGGTCGCAGAGTGTTCCTTACCATGTTTTCCCATTCATCTTTCCCCTACAGAAGCTGGCCTATGTTTTTCTCTTCGGCTTCATTAACCTATGGACGGTAATGATTCACGACGGAGAATATGTTGCCAACAGCCCAATCATCAACGGGGCTGCTTGCCACACGATGCACCACCTCTACTTCAACTACAATTATGGACAATTCACGACACTGTGGGACCGCCTCGGTGGCAGCTACCGGAAGCCCAACGAGGAACTCTTCCGGCGCGAGACGAAGATGGACGAAGCCGAGTGGAAGAGACAGACCAAGGAAATGGAGACAATTCTCAAAACAGTGGAAGGCGAAGACGACCGCAAGTATCTGTCTCACGAAGAGACTAAAAAGGATCTTTGATCGATTTCGTCGCGCCATGAAGTACGCCAATGTCCTCCAGTTATGACAGACTGCGTCGGCGGAGAATACGTCCGAATCGTACTCCGTTGCGAATAGATCGACTGGTCATGGAGGTGGAAACAGACAAAAAAAATACAAAAAACCCGTTCGAAATGAAAAAGAGAAGGGCCTGACTTAACTCCTTTGAACCCTTGGACAGGTTGGTCCCCAACCTTGATGTGAATAATGACTGTCATGTGCTTTCACATTTTCCCTTTCTTGGCCACTGACCATACCCTAATCACCTTTGTACAACACTGGTCATTCCCTGTTTTCCTCTATGGTCATTCTTATTGTATCATTTTAATCATTTGGTGGCTTGGTTCATCCATGGAGGTCCGGAATCTTCTCTTCCCTGCTTGACCTTTGGCAGGACCTCTGCAAGTTTGCTGTATATAATATATCAATTGTTAGAAATACATACCAACATTACATTAATGAACCTACTGAATACTCAGAAGGTGCCCTTGAAGCGAAATATTTCAACGTCAACCAGCTCCATAAGGGCCCCCCTGGTCGAGGACTCATGGGAGATTCCACAAGTATCAGACATTACTAGGTGTGGCTCAAAAGCAGGCATAGCAGACAAAACGACCATGATTGAATGTATATCAAACAAGGACCGGTAAAGAAATGCCAAAGATGGATCAAGAAACAAGGAGGACAGAGTACAGAGTCTTTTTTCGTTCTGTTTACCTTAATCCCACAATGACCTATCAATACATAGCTTCAAGGAAAACAGACGCAGTGACCCAGTCGAGCAAATTGGCGGCAATGAGACTGATGGGCTGTTTGGGTCCAGAGCGACCGCCCTACGAAATCTCGACGGCTTCATCAGCGCCAGCAATGTCCATGTCTCCATCTGCTGCTGCATTCGCAGCCGCCCCAGTCTCAGAGGCAGCAGGCTGGGGCGCAGGGGCCACCGTCCCGACCGGTGTGGCATCAGCCATGGCCTCGGTGATGAATGATTCCTCCACACCAGCCTTGCGTCGGAATACCCTGAGCCATCGGCGACCCCACTGACGGATGATCTCGTCCTCTGGCAGGTTCCCACTTCCATCCCCTCTCTCCATCAGTCCATCGTTACTACCGCCAGCGACCGACACGATAGAGTCTTCGATTACTCTGAAAAGAGCCTGCATATCGGCCTTTTCGCGGCTCAGGGTCTCGTCCAAGACACTCAATTGAGGTTCATACAGACCGGCCTGGGTGCGTGCAGCCACAATCTGCCGCAGACGATTGGTGACCTTGCCAACCGTAGCAGAAATCATCTCAAAAATATGTGTTCTGCTAAGAATTGTTCCTGCTTGCAACCTCTCCACCAGGGCCCATTCGATGACGGATAAGGGTGTCAGGATGGTGTAGTTCAACAGCTTGTCGATAATATTGATCGCGACGCCTGGTTGATCTACCCAGTACTCCATCACCGAGGTGATGATCTGACAACGGGCACGAGCTGATTTGGGCCCAATCGCCAACAGTCTCTCCTTGTTCCGCTCAATGCATGACAGGACGTGAGAAAGAGACTTGGACCCAACGAAGCAGATAGACGTGACAAAGGCATCGGTAGAGGGCAACATAGGATCGTCGACTCCTAGAGCCTTCGCTTGCTCCTCGATGGCGGTGATCAGTGGCTGAATCTCCTCATCGCCCGCTTTTCTGCGAATGAGTTGCATGATCTCTCTGCCTTCTTTGGCGTAAGGAGTAGCTGTAGGAAAAAGGATATTCGTTAACCCTATCGAGTGAGCAGAACGAGGAGGACATGTGAGGTAAGACTCACTATCTGAGGAGTATTTGAAATCAGGAGTATCCTTCTCCTTTCCTTCGGTTATCAATTCCTGGTACGGATCTGGCAGAGTTCCTCTGATGCGTTGGGCAAAGCTCAATCGAATCTCTTTGTCGATGGCGCCCGTAATGAACGCCATTCTTGGATGGACAAGCGGGAGCTCGAGGTCCTCAATCCTGAAGCCAAACGTTAGCATACAGACAATGTTTTCGGATCAAGCTCACCAACCATTCGCTCCATTTCCATGTGAATCCAAAGTTGCTCAGGTGATGAGCGAACCAATCCAAGAATCGGTGAATGAGCTCCAAATCAATTGTGTCAAGGCTTCGATACAGGAAACGAATAGCTCTACCTAAACTGGGGGCAATTGCAGCGGGCGCAATCTTGCAACATTCAGTGAGGACTGAGTGATAATAAACCAGCTTGTGTTCTGGGGAAGGAAGCTGGAATAGCTGGGAGAAGACGGCGTCGACAGCAACATCCTCAGGCTTCCATGTAGGGCGATCCCCAGGGAGATCGCGCAGCCTGTCAAATGGCGTAGCACGCTTCACAAAAGTGTTTGGCGTGAAGTAACAATCCACATCTATCAGAAATTTGGCAGTAGCGATGCGGTTGAAGTCGAGGATGTTGATTGTATCCACGAGAGCTTCTCTCAACAAAGACGATGCAATGTCCGACGTCGGAGGGACCGTCTCCAAGTCTTGATTCGCGTATACAGAGAGGTAGATCTCGGGGAAAATCGCCCTGGCTCCTTTTCGTACAGGATTCGGGACGGTGATCTGAGGGAAGGCATGTTTAGGCCCGGCTTCTATAGGACCGTCTTCTTCGCTTTCCGACCTCTTCCAGGGCCGAGGAAGGCAAGCAAGTTCCCAGCCACGGTTTGCCTCGGCTTGGAGTTGGTTCTGAAGCAAGCCGATGACGCTCTGCACAGCAGTTGGTTCACCATCCTGTAAAGCAAATGGATTCACCAAGTCAACTAGAGCATGCGGCGTTGAGGCGATGATGTCTGTTTTCTCCAAGAGGGCACTTGCTTGTGCTTCAAACCCGGTGGCTGGAGACGCCATAGTGTATGGGATCGTGAAGAGAATGATTTTGACGAGCTCGAGTCCTAGCAACTATAGAGACGACATCAGCACCCGGCCAACATCTATCTCGAAGAAATGTTGAGGATAGTTCACTGACGTCTTCAGATGACGCGGTTTGGAGATCAACCGCACGCGCAAAAAGTTCCTCCAGGATTGGAAAGACGCCGTCTCCCTCGAAAATAGATTGAAGGCAACCCAGAAATCGCAGAAGAAGCTTGACCTCGCGCCAGGCTCCGGCATCAATGTACTGTTGCAGTGATTCGCGTGCTCGTTTGAGGACATCTTCCACAAGCTCTGATTTATAGTTATTGGCGACCAGAACTGTAGCGGCGATAAAGGGAACCTTCAACGGTTGCTCTATGACACTACCAGAAAGCCGACAGGTTAGCACTGGACGGCGCACGGGAGGTTGGAGTTGAACAGAAAGCTTATTCTCACATACAGATCAATGGCTATTTCGACATAGCTTTTTCTCAGCTCTTCGTCCTCATAGTTCTCTGCGACACTTTTTGCGATGACCACAGCGTCGTCCTCTGCTCTTCGAGCAGCCTAGAGCGCATTTCCATGTAAGCTTCACCAATTGCAATCGGTAAGACCGGGTCTTATGTGATAGGGAAACTCATACAGATTCGGCAAGAGTTAGCAGTTGTCGTCGGACCTTGACCACGAGTGGCTCTTCGTATCTGCGCCTCTGCGGACGCCGGTCAAAATCCTCATCATCTGTGCACCACCGGAGCAATGTTAGTTCAATCAAAAGCAGTAAGGGAAAGGACCTTCTACTCAGCCAAAGGCAGAGCAGCAAGGATTTCAATTATCGTAGACCGACCTCTATAACGCCTCTTGCGCCCTCCCCTTGAGTGTCCGTGTGGTCGGCGTTCGTAGTCGGCCATGTTACGATTGCACGACAGATCTCAACTCGCAAACAACAATTGACTCCAACAGAGTATCTATCCAGTGGATACCCAAGCTGGAGCTGTCTCTGTCACTCAAAAATAAGATCACGGCCCCTTTTGTTGGCAAAGACCAGGTAGTTCAGTTGAAGCTAAGTACCGCGTGCCAGAATAACAGCTTCGGCCGGCGCAAAGCTGGAATATTAGATGTTCCGTTCCATGGCTTATATAACCCCTACTGATAACTAGGACCTTGACCCTTGATAACGCGAGGTAAGCGGATTCATCTTCCTTACATTGAAGGTGGGCATATAACAAGTCGCTTTCGATATCAGGTGCAAGCAGATTAGTATCTACCAGCTTCAGTGGTTACTGATTCTTGTGAAACCCTATATCAGCTTAATTCCGCTGTATCTATCAGATGAAAAGTCTCTGTAAGGATCATTTATGCTCAGGATAATGAAAAGGCTATGGAAATGACTTTCTTTTGTGAAAGTAAGGAGCAGACTCTAGTTTCGAGTCTCAATTCTCTCTTTCTTTGACGGAGGGCAACCCGATCGCGTACAAGTGCCAGCGAATTGGGAGGTTCTGGGATAACAAGTTTACACAGCATAACTTTCAGGTAGATCCCGTGTACTCGATCAGAGGAAAATAGAGAGGAGAGGCAGCACGAAGAAATGATACACGTATCTGTGTTTATACATACTAGCGAATGAGAAGTCCCCAGACATACAGCTTGAGAATCTCTGAATGTATATGGAGGTGTAGAAGCAGGTTATCCTCTTGGCATTAAAAAACAGCTGTGATCACCGTTGGCCAAGTCGAAGCCCACGTGGTCATCGAAGCCAAACGGGTGAAATCGGACGTTAGAAACAAACAAGAGTTTAGAGAAAATCAGAGGGAAAAAAAGATGAGAAGTGCTAAGGACACAAAAATCGAAAATGAAGTGTGAACACGAGGAAGGGGCTTCTAAAGCTGCAAGTTGAGCGGGCCATGAGACCTCCAATGCCGGTACTCGGAGCACAAAGACTGACTTTAAAGACACAATTGTTAGGTGTCTCCAAGCCGAGGAATTCCTCACAGTATCTGTAGCCTCCACAGGGTATGGATCACTTCGCATTTCTCAGGACTTGCGGCATTGGAGTGGTCATGCCCTCCTTCAAACGAGAATGAAGCTATGCAAACTTAAATCCCCGAAGGCAGACTCGCACACTAAAGGGTATCACTTTTTTTTCCTTTCCCAAGAGCTGTCTCAGACACCTCGAAAACTCCAGACTATGACAATCCGTCAACCCCGTTGCATGAAATTGTCATGATGCACCACCGCCTCACGAAAACTGCTTATGTTGTCACCAGAATGCGATGTTTCCGTATTTCCCATTCCTGTTTTTTTCTTCTGTTTTCTCCTTTTTCAGCTTTTCTTTTGAATATGGGATTTGCCTTGTATCCTCATACGTTCAGAAGAGATGCCAACTCCCGGGTGTCTAGCCAGCGACTCTGGTCGACAAGTTCCATAAAAGCCACTTCTGGTCCAAGGACATCCCAGTGCACAAAGTAAATTGCATCGCATGACATCATATCCTCGCGCAGTGTGCAGATAGAAGCACTATCGAGCGGGCGTTTGATTCGTAACGAGAAAGTATCGACTCAGTCGAGACGTGCCATCATCTCCTCCTTCGTGAGAGGAGTGAAGTTGTCAATGTCTAGCCCCCGGGCCTCGAGAGCGGCGCGTGCATGAGGGGGAACCAGCCGGCTGTTCAATGCAGGTGCAATAGAAAGTTCTACAAAGGAATCGTCAGCGAAACAGCCATCTGGAAGAATGAGTTTGGGCCTCAAGTGACAACGAACCATGTCTGGAGAAATCAAAGAGATTGGGGAGGTCCTTAGCTGCGCCACCAGGGTGCCGAGAGTCGGGCAGTCGGGTATTGGGATCTCTGAGTTCGTCGAAGAACGGGTGGCACATCGCCTCGATAGCGGAGAGACGTTGTGTCGGCGTGTATTCCAGCAAAGCTGAGATTAGGTCGATGGCCTCGTGAGGAGCTCTCCGGAAAACCTGGGGTCATCGAGTCAGTGTACATTCGCAACAAGTTCCTTCAGAGCGTGTTCACCTTGTTGAATGGGTGTGGCTTAATTTGAGGGAATTTATGCTCCATATAGTTTGGGTTCATGGTGCGGATCTGCTCCCGAGTAGGGGTACCAAGGACTTTGATGATTTCCACCAGTTGGTCAATTCCCGACTCCCCAGGGAACAATGGCTGACCAAGCATGAGTTCAGCCATCACACAACCCGTGGACCACACGTCTTGACGATCGTCAGCAATGACAGTGTCAGAAATTGAAGGAGGAATCAGTGAGGACTTACCGATCTTCGTTGTGTAATTAGTGGCGCCGAAGATCAATTCCGGCGCACGATAGTAGCGGGAACAGATATAGGAAACGTTGGGCTCATTCTCTACCAGAATCTTGGCCGAACCAAAGTCGCAGAGTTTGAGGATGCCGGTATTTGGATCGAGTAAGAGATTCTGGGGCTTGATGTCACGGTGGCAGATGCCTTGTGAATGGATGTATGCCAGGGAACGGAACAATTGATAGATATACAGCTTGACTTCCAACATTGGCATAGTCGTTTTCAGTTTATTGAAGTACCGCGACGCCCGATAGACGGTTTCTGGTACGTATTCGAGAACGAGGTTTAGGTACACTTCATCCTTCTGTTAAAGACAATGGTAGGGTAGTCAGCAAAAAGGCAGATTTGGACGGAAGGGGAGACACAGGAGAGTCGCATACCCTCTCGCCGTTCGAGTAGTAGAAGGCTTTCAATTCTACGATGTTAGGATGGCGAACAATCCGCATAATCTGCAGTTCTCGATTCTGGTATCTCGTCAGCGACAGTATCTTGGGGTTGGGCAGCGAGGGCAATTGCCCATATAATGTACACATACTTTGAAGCGCTTGTCTTGAAGGACCCTCTTGATGGCAGCATCCTCGCCGCTTGGCATCATTTTCGTCTGAAAGACGACACCAAACGATCCATTGCCGACGATTTTACATTGTGAGTACGAAATCTCCTTGGTTTCCCCTGTCAGTCCATCCTGGACCTTCTCGCGGACGACTTCTGCATGGTCGGAAGCGAAGCAGTCAGTTCCACAGGCTCCTGGGTAATGTTTTCTGAACAATTGGACTTAGCATTTGGAAGTTTCTTACCGCCCATGCGCAGATTCGAGAACACCCCAGGTCGATTTTGTGACATCACGGGCAACTTGTGGGGTTGGCAACAAGAGGGGGGTTGGGCAGTTGCTATCGAGAGTATGGAGGGCTGCACTTCAACAGTGAATGGCGGAAAATAGCGTAGAAGGGAGTTCTGAAGTCCGTTTTGGGCAGACTGCAATCGATGGTGGAGCAGAAGGAGGGGTGTTCGCTTTGAATGGGCGGAATATCCGAATGGTGGATGTTGAGTGGAGGTGCGCGTGAGATGGAAAGGTTGAGAGAGGCGGACTTATGGGCGGGCGAATCGTAGGTGGTAGGCTCAGAGCAAGGACCAATGGACTTGGCAAGGGTGCAGACACAAGACCACAGGAGGAAACCTCCAAGGGAAAGAAATAATGAATTCGTTTGGAGAACAGTAACAAAGATGATAAAATGAAAAGATAAAAAAATAAAAAAAGGAGGCAGGAGTGGTATTACTTGAAAGGCGAGGGAATTTGCAATTTGGCGTCTACAGTTCAGGAATTATATTGGATTGATGTCCTCGAAAGGTCGTGAGGACGGAAAGGAAGAGGAAGAAATGGAGCACGAGTGAGAGCGAGAGGGAGAGAGATTAAGGTAGGTTAGAGAGAGGGAGAGGGAGAGCAGGTGACGTTGATGGAGCGACGAAGCCCGAACACGCGAGGCCTGCAGGAACGCGGGAATAAAGAACCGGGAGAAGAGGATGAAAAGCAAGGAACACTCGGGCTATCTTCAGTCAAGTAAGAACGTTCTAAAGATTGATGCAAAGAAAATATGGAATTATCAAAGAACCGTTCGAGCGAGGAAGCGTCTTGATCTCGAGCGGGGGGGAAGAGAAATAATAATAGATCGTAGTGAGATCGAAGTTCAATATGGCGCTGGAGGAGGCAATAATTTGGGGCAGAGAGGAGGGGGCGGGACTACTAGAGACTACCACTACTGCTGCTGTTTAGTTGCGACAGCCAACCCACCAGTTCACCAACTGAATGATCCTGAGGTATGGCATGCGGCCTAATTGTAGATTCTTAGTGAATTCTGAATCATAAATGAGCTATAGGGTAGATAGTAGCTAGATAGTACTTGCTGCATACCTAGACAGTTGTGGCAGTGTGTGTAGATGAGGCAAAGGATAATGGCTAGGAATGTCTTCTATTGGCGCATTCTGGCTTTCTGTTTCTGGCCGCAGACATGATGTGCTGATACTCAAGTAAAATAATACTCCGTACCTTAGTTTCCTCCTTTCTCCTTTTTAATTCAATCCAATTCAATCTTGTCCTCAAAAGTCTAACAGTAACAGCTCATGGGAGAGAATAATTGCTAGATTAATTTTTATGACAGTACGTACCAGCCAGAAAGCGGAGAGGCAGATATGGATTTGCTTGCCAGGGGCCCCAGGAGAGCCACAGGAAAGAGGGGCATATGCCTAATAGTATTACCTTTACCCTAAGTCCCTAGGTAAGGTAACTACTTACCTAGCTGTCCAATGGACAATCTGGTTTTAGGTACATGCATGTATGTATGTATTGATACAGTACCTTACAAGACCAGTGGGTACCTCCAGCTATCCATCATGACGCTATATTTCCCTTGCAGGAATTGAAGTAAGGTGCCTATTTAGTGCCCTTTTGGGTGCACAGGCATACAGAGTGGACACCAGGGCAGTCTCATTGGACATAGAATCATATAGTTACTATTCTGTATTGAGTCAGTAAGAAGTGAACGACGTCAAGCAGAAAATTGTCCACCACAGCCAATAAGTATCTACCTAGTGGTCGTCGAACCTTAGGTAGCTAACTGAACTTATTATTATTTCGATGATCATGTCTCAAGCCTTTGGAAGAAACTAGGTACCAAGTCTACAGACTATCTAGGGCAAAATCTTGTGCTACTACCAAATGTCCAATAACGACGGCGGCTTATGTGGGACCTTCGAGCTTGGACGATAGGTACGAGCCTACGTTAATAATATAATGCTGGACGAGGAAGATAATGCACCTGAAGTACGGAGTAGTCCAAATACTTATTGGCAAAGCCAGGTGACCAATGCCATGAGGCCCACGAGCACTCAGGAAGGGAAGTTGATCAGATCCTAGTTATGTAGATGGCTCCCTAACATTTCCCCATCACCATATGTATATGATTTGATTGCTTCCTTCTCTTCAATTCGGATACTGGACTTTAGGAAATAATGATTGCATTCCCATAAATCGGATTCGAGAATTCATGCATCAGAGAGTGGTATTCCATATATAACTGGATTAACTGGCCATGGATCACTATCATGCTCCGTGGAAGCTAAGCAGATGGACAAAGTTTGATCACATGGCGCACTACGGCATTTTAGGCATAGATCCTCTGTCATTGATTTAGAGACTCTCAAGTGTCCTGTATTCTAGGTGTCGCTACTCGTTGACTATAATAAATGCAATGCTTAAGAGCAAGAAGGGAGGAAATGACTTTACAAACACTTATGTCACGTAGGACCATAACAACGCAATGATGATGATAGATTTCATATGTAAAGTATATCACTGGAGCATTCTAAAGAGAAAATGCGAAATTCATGAAATCAGGGCAACTTTGGCCACTCAATTTGGTGGATATGCTGGTCATAAGTTGAGATTATCGTTTTAGGACTTTGTGTATGTCGTACTATGTAATTCTTTCAGAGTACCTTACCAAGCTGTATGGTAATTAGTTAACTACTTACCGGGAGCTTAGGTAAAAGGAGAGGCACCAGGCGCCATGCGTCTGGTCCACTGGTGTCAAGTGACCAGCCATGATTTTTACTGGAATCCGCCTGATTGGCTGCCTTTCCTGCTGCCCACTCACCCGGCGTATGAAAGTAACAGAATTGGTACAATCTCGAGCCGCCGCATACTTGCGCCGTCCAGGATCTAGATCTCTACTTACTGTCTTACCTTAGCTACCTTAATCATTCAGACCACCTGCTGACTCGAGAGGTACTGACAGGTACCATACGTAGGCAGTTTGCGATCATGCCCTGGTCCACGATGAAATTATCTGCTTGTCAAGTGACCAAAAGCTCCCTGGAGTCGGGAATTAGCCTACAAGCCAAGCTTGACGAACTGCGCCACCCTTCTTTTGTGTCTTGAAGGACGACTGTGACACGCATTGCCTGTTTATATACGCGGCATAGATATATACTTGTCAAGAATAGATAGTCCGACGCGATGGGCCAAGACCGGTGTGGTTTTATCGTTTTTCGGCATCCCATGACATGGATCTGGACAATCGGCTGCTGGCACCGAAATGGCCCCCGATCGTCATGAACCAGCCCGTTCATGACAGCAGCTCTTGGGTACCCCTTGTGACATGAAGCCCCGAGGGCATTTGGGACTTCATTGAGTCTTTGGACATATGAGAATACGAAATGTGCCCGGCTTTTCCCCATGAATGTTAGTTACTAAGCCTGGATTGGATCTGCGAACGGACTGGACATGCCATTGACGCTGTCTAGTACTTCTAATAGTGCTATTATGGTCCGTGGTTTCGGATTCTATGATTCTCGGCCTGCTATATACGTGGCATCATGGCTGTTATTGAATTGTCATGCTTGAAATATGTTAGTATATCCCTTCGGAATCCTGATGATCATCGGTTAGGTGGCCTGCTTCGCCTCAAGCATGGTGGACATCATGACGTTCCAACTAAACACCACCTGATATCAACAGGCAGGAAATCAGTACGCCGCAGTCTCAGTTCTACAGGTATAGATCAAACGGTAGGCAAGCTCTAAGGAGAAAATCTCTAGAGGAAAATTTGCATATATTGTAATCAACGCAGATAGGCGAGCAGTGCACTGGGTATTGTGGTGTGAGTACTCGGAGAATTCCCAATACAATATCGGTTACAGAGTACCTTATCTGTATCCTCCCTAAATACTTACATCTCGGGTTTCAGCCCATAGATGATAAGACGCTTTGTCGGTGCCGGTCATGTACGTGATAATTTCCTATTCCATGGTACCAGGCACCTCATTCCAACACTTGAACCGGGCTGTGGGTACATGGGAAGGTCATGTAAGTACTAGCGCTCTTGGTGCGGTCAGCAGATCATGGTCTGTTGGGTCGATTTCCCGATTCCGAATTTTTTTTTCTCTGGTGACAGAGGCTTGCATGGCACTAGCTTGCATGGCACTAACTTCTTGGGCTGCGATCCTGTGAGAAGACGATGCATATCATGATCTCTGGTTGCTAGGAATTCAATCAATGCCACAAATTCCCCATTAAGAATAGTTCTATATATCTGGGAGATGTGGTATTGTGAACAGCGTGGGAACAGTGGTTGGACAAGTCAGTTGTCAAATAGCATGGCCGTAAATCAAACAATATAGAGAGGCACTGGCAAATCAAATCATACCGGTTGAAGTATATCTGAGACCAGGAGGGATGTTTCTGACATTGACAGGCAGCTGTCCTTTACCCTGAACCATCCATATCTGAAAGACTCGGACAGAAAATGTTCGAATTTCATAATTTTTCTGCCTTGACTACCTATCTTAGAGATCCTGCTACAGGAATCAAGTCGTAGACCTCATCGACAACCAGTACTGCTTGGTCGACTACAACAGTGCTTCTTAGAGTTCCTCTGAGTAGCTGCTTGGACTAATATACTGGAGATCTCTTTGCTATATACACTGTTCATATATCCTCTCTTCATTTAGGTTGGTAGATTTGACAGAGTTAATCTACTCGCAAGGGAAAGACGAAAGACAGATATACATGCACCAAGTACCTGATACCGAACAACTACCTGCCTTATCCTTCGATTATGACCATATTCTTCTGACAATAATGGCCATTGCTATAGCATCAATGCAAAACAGTAAAGATACCCAACTCGCCTGATACTACTGTCCTCCATCTACCTCTCTACTGCTCTTTTGAAAGTTCAAGAGATAATTTAACCGGGGAAGATGATGTCACAGTGGGGCTGAAACAATTTGCTTGGGCGTTAGGACCGTGGATAAACCGTAAGTCAGAATAAGTGTCTGCAGGGATTCAGGACTCTTAAAAGACTTCGAAAATTAATCTCCAGTCTTCACCATCGCCCAACCTCGCGACTTCAAGTTCGGTGTGGCCCAAAAGTCGCCACAGACGATGCCTAATCGCTCTCGAGGCTCGACCTAACTACATACTAGTATCGAGCATTCTGCCTCTCTAACAATCCGCATGCTAGATACCTCCAGGAGGAACCTTGATACGAATGTGGAGTTAAGGTAACAGACGTGGGGCCTGAGAAAAGAGTGACTCGAGCAAACGACCTGTTTAGCGAGCCTAAGTAGACCAACAAGCTCACCTATGTGGGTTGGAGTTAGGTACGTTCATGAGCTGTGTTCTCACGGTATCATCCATTGCGTACCTTTTTCCAGAAAATCTGGGTAAATCAGTAGTCAGCATTCTGCAACGAGTCAGGGACTAGCCTAGTAGAATCTCGTGATAGGTATGTAGATATTATCTATATGCTCGATGCCATGCGTGGGTTGTTGAGGGAGTACTTTTTAGTTCCAGACGGAAGTGAGTTGAACAATTGACGAATTGTATTGGACGACCAAAGCTGCATTGCTGACCTTTCCTTCCTCATTGTTCCAATATTATGAACGTACAGGAGCGCCACGGCATTAGAGCTCATAGGCGATCTCGGCTTGGGTAGACTCGAATAACTCGACACATTGAAAGATAGGAGCTTCAGAGACCGACAATAAAATAGGGCTGTTGCAGTTGTTGTTGAACGCAGCCTGCTTTTCTGATGTTGAGTAGACATCAGATCTTGAATGTCAATTGGTGCCGGGCATGGCTTCTACTCTGAGCGACTGAATGCTCTCTTGTCCCTCTCGAGAAGTGCCTATCTATGTGGCTCGATACCCAATGACACCTGCGGTCTTCGTTGATCTTGTGTCCACATACCCGTCTCCAAAAGTCCAACTGCTAGGAAACTTAAATTGTTTTACATTGATCCCTCTAAGATGTCATGAACATAACAGTTTCCTGCCATCGCTTCCATGCATTCCATGCTCTGCAGTCCCAGTCGACAAGCCAGCATCGCCCATCACAACAAATGTGGTACCAATAAGGACAAGAAAAAAGGAACAACAGTCTCATAGATGAAGCCATGACGCGGAAGTCGGAAGAGAAATAATAGGAGACTCCCCAATAAATCGAAGATGGATCTATACAAAGATTGGTTTCCTTGGCGCCAAACGACCGCCTTCCTGCACCAGCAAATCGCGTTCAAGGGCATAACCGAGGTGATACACCATCCTCCAGAGGTACACGTGGAGAGAGAAGATCTAATAAAACAGATAATGGAAGAATAATTCAAGCTGGATGGCGGAGTAGCCAAAAAAAGCTCCAGTTTCCCACAAGCAAGCGGGTATGATTAGCTCCAGCTATGCTTTAGGGACGGTTTAGAAAGGAGGAGGGATCATGCCCTGAGCCTCGATCTTCTCCTGCTGCTCCATCAATTCCTCGCCAGCGATCTCGAGGGACACAGCAAGACCAAGCTTAGCCGATTGCTACAATGCGATACGAATTAGTGACCATTTAAATTCATCGAACACACAAAGGTTTATACAGACAACTCACCTTAGCCTGGTCGATTTCGCCAGCAAAAGTAAGAGAGATGGGCATGGCTATCCGCTTCTCCAGCAAGCAGCTAACCTTACCAGCGCTGTCAACCTGGGCACGGAATGTCGAAGCCCGGAAGTCGTACTTGGCTCCAATAGAGGTGGTACCGTCTCTGCTAGGGCCTCCCATCAAAGCAGCGGCTGCATTAGGAGCAAACTGAAGGTTCATGTCGACACCAGCCTCAACACGCTCAGAGAGCTTTCTCCAATAGGAGGCAGTGAAAACGCCCTGAGCCTGCAGCTGAGCACTGGCAATCCAGTCGTTTGCCTTGTATCTCGCACAGTACGAAAGGGCAGTCTCTGGGCGGGTGTTCATAGCTTGACGCTGCCAGATCGCTTCGAATCCAAGGGCAAGGCTGGGAGTGATGGACTGAAGATAGCTTCCGACAAAGATTCCAGTAAGGCCACCGTCCAGACAGGATGGGTTGAAGGCCTTAATAGATGCGGAGAAGTCATCACCGGTATAGTCGTTATCGATTTGCAGGAGGCCCTGGCTAGCACCGGCCATGATCTGAGTGTTGGTCTTGGTGACCAGCTTGGGGTTCCATCGGTAGTTGAAAACAGCGGCGAGAGCGCCATCGCTTCCGAAGTTACCTTGCATGAAAACCTGACGAGACGAGAGTTTAGTAACTGAAGTCGGTAAAATTCAAGGAGTCCATTTTATCGAGTAAGCGATGATGCATACCTTAGGAGTTCCGTACATGGCCGAGAAGGCATATGGAGGCAGGTTGCCAGACCCGCCCATGGAGAAGGCGTGCGAGACACGGAACAGGGGAGACATGCCGAAAACCTTTGTCAAGTCTGCACGGAGACCGCTGAACATAAAGTTAGACAGCAGGACCTCCTTCTGCACTTCCCTGGCAATGTTATCCACAGTTCCTGGGTTGGACAGGCCGAGGGCCGCCCTTCGCTCGGAGAACGAGTGGTATGCATCTTTGAGGGCGACGGCAGCGGAATTCTCCACAAGGAAAGAAGGAAGGGCTAAAAAGTCGGCCATTGTGATTGTCTGCGCAGAAGTGAACTGGCGTGATAAAAGGATGATCAGGTAATGAGGTTGACCGTCACGCGGGCTTGAGGGACGTCTTTCCTTCTCGCTATCGATGAGATGAGGAAAGACGAGATGTGAGACCAGCCCCGAGATTGCACTTAGAACGTGACGAAGGCAACTTCGCTAGTAGTTGCCGAGTAATTGAAATAATAGCAGGCTGCGTCTAATCAGCTCTAGGGGATTGAGACGGTAAGTGGAATAGTCGCAGCGCAACAATTGTTGATTGATCTTCCCAAGCAGCCTCTGACGGGAAAAAAAGCGACATTTGCTTTTCCGCCCCGGCATGCGTCTTTGGCACATACAGAGTCCCGAAGTCACAGGACTCGAGACTATGCCGCTTCGGGCTTAATTGGGATTGGGACATTGGGGCTTGACGATGATGATATAATTGCAGATTGGTAGATGAAGGGTCACTGTTGGCTACTGCAGTCTCTATTATTGACAGAAAACATTTAGCTTGCGAGAAAGTCCAAAAAGTTCTATGCCGAAGTTTCTAAGAAGCACTGTCGAGGTTCATCACCGAGTACTCCCGAAGGTACATGATCACACTGACTACTACACCAAAGCCAGCATTGGGCTGTATATTGGACGCCAACCATAGGCACAGTTCGCTATCACCGACAAGACATCTTTTACCAACCTCTAATCATTACTGGAGCTCGCAGGAACCTTTTGCAATCTAGTTTCCCTTCTTTCCTTTTTATCTTATTATTATTATCCCCACTTTCTCTTTTTCTTTTTTATTTTACCATTTCCATTGCCTTTCCCTCGTCACCCTGTCCGAAGCTCCCAACTCCGAAGGTTCCTTGGCACTTAGCCTTTGTGAATATCTCCTGTCTGAAGGATACTCTCCTCGCCTGCAATCTGTTTTTGAGAGCTTTCCTCTGGGTCGTTTTTATTCGGAGCTCAGTGTCTGAAATATTTCTCTAAGATGGATACACTACTGTAAGGACTGTTATTATTCCTTTATATCAATGCATTGAATACTCCGGGCGGCCAAAGGAGTCCGGTTCAAGCTTGGTCAAGAAACGATTCATATCCCCTTCCTTTGGGCATACCCTCGCCTTTGCTGTATAAGACTGTTCAAATCTAACATGGTTCAGAACGGCTGAAATTGTGGCCAATTCCCCTCGGTTCCGAAGGAAATCATCGACATTCGTTGATGCAATCCATGATTTGCCTGAGAAGGCCGATTTGGCACCAGCTCAACTGTATAGCACGGAGTCTGGTCGACTTTTCCATTCTGGAAGGATCGTGATTATCACTGTAGGCTTACCAGCGAGGGGCAAGACGTTCGTTTCACCATCTTGACGACAATCGAGCTAGTCATATAACTGACACTTCATGTTGTATTTCAGACATATTTCTGTAGCATTGGCGCGCTATCTTCGATGGTTGGTATTCCTGTCGAATCGGTCATGCTGTCATCGCTAAGGGAATTGCAGGCTAGGTGTAAAAACTAGGATCTTTCACCTTGGAGATTACAGACGAGCCACGATACCTGTTGGTCAAGACATCCCAGATGACTACTTTTTTGTCAATGGTGAGTCATGCGAGATTCTCTACCGATTTCGTCTTTGTTCTTCTTGCTACAGAGCACGTTCCACACTACACTCGCACCAGCGGATAGTTTATCCTTGACGTCGTTTCGTCCCGCTAACTGAATACAGCATCTGCATCATCGGTTCTATTGAGGCAAAAGATCATGAAAAGGTGTCGTGAAGACATATACCAGTACTTGAATTTCGAAAATGGCCAAATTGCGATTTATGATGCTGTCAATCCTTTAGCCTCTGGCCGACGATCGCTTGCGAAGGAGTTTGCCAAACAAGATATTGAGGTATGAAAATATCAAGACATCTCATCTCACCACACGATTTACGCGCTGGACTGTTCTGACGGTTAAAACACGCGCAGACGCTTTTCATCGAATCGTGGTGCGATGACGAGCGCATCATTGAGGAAAATGTTCGCAGAGTCAAGATCTCATCCCCAGACGTAAGTAAGTCCCTCCTAGCATGTGTCCGATTAAAATGACTTAAATCTTTCAGTACGTTGGCTGGTCATCAGAGGATGCAGTGAAGCACTACTTGACCAGGATATCTGCCAGAATCCCTCAATTTCAAACCATGGAGGAAAAAGACTTGAATTATATCAAGGTATCATTGGCTGAAAGACACGCCAACTTCAATACTAAT
The DNA here is from genome assembly GCF_000149645.3 of Aspergillus fischeri NRRL 181. Lineage (NCBI taxonomy): Eukaryota > Fungi > Ascomycota > Eurotiomycetes > Eurotiales > Aspergillaceae > Aspergillus > Aspergillus fischeri. The sequence goes on along the minus strand of NW_001509760.1, from coordinate 1,307,704 downwards.
TGAAGTACAGATGATAAACGCGGGAGAAAGACTGATTGTCAACAACAAAAGTTTCGGTTATCTATCTAACCGAATTGTGTTCTATCTTCTCAACCTTCACATCAAGTCCAGGCATACGTACTTTGCACGAGTAAGTCGAGTTCTGGTTGAATGGACTCTCAACACTAAACTTTCATTAGGCCGGTGTTTCGTTGGAGGCAGATTCCTATAAAGCCGATGCCTCTCTGTCTGAGCAGGGAGAGGACTACGCAAAGAAAATGACTGAACGTCTCCTGCAGCATAGGGAATCAGAAAAGCAGGCCATGATTGACCGAGGAGAGAGGGATTATGAACTCAAACCACTGACAGTTTGGACATCCACAAGACGCAGGACGGTTGAGACAGCGAAATATTTATACGAAAAGGGGTACAAAGTCCGGCAACGCTCACAAATGAGCCAACTGAACCCTGGTGTTTGCGAGAAAATGTCTGAGCGAAGAATTCGCGAAGAGTATCCGGACGAGGTGGCTAAGCATGAGCTCGATCCTTACCACCATCGGTACCCTCGAGCGGAGGTAAGCTCAATTTCAGCTTCAAATCTGACGTTGACCACCCGAGCTTACGACTATGACAGTCCTACCATGACCTTGCGGTGCGACTCGAACCCATCATTTTGGAACTTGAACGGGAGCAGAACGATCTTCTCATCATAGCTCATGAAAGCGTACTAAGAGTCCTCTATGGTTACCTCATGGCGTGCAATGCTGCTGATATTCCGTTCTTGGAGTTTCCACGTGATGAAATCATCGAAGTAAGGATACATTTAAGGCCCCCTAACCTACAGAGCATCCGACTAACCACTTCGTGCAGATTATCCCGGAAAGCTACCAAAATGAGGCGCGCAGAATACACATCCCTGATCTGCCAAAAGAGATTATACCTGGCTCTCCGCAAGATATCAAGATTCCTGTACCTCCCAGTGGGGTGCCCTCTCCCTTGGTTGGAGGAATAGGCAGTCCCAAGGATGGATTTTCAACACCACAAAGCGGCCTTCGAACTCCTCGTGAGCCGGAGAGGATATCGCAACAGCACGTGGACGATGTTGTCTGATCGTAGGTTCGGTCTGGCCTCAATGCTGCGTGTTATACAACTGACCTTAGATCGTGTCGAGTGCATGGAAACGATGATTCTTATAGAGCGCATGTAGGCTTCCAGGCGGATCTATCCTCCGTGAAGTGTTGAGACGAATATAATATTGTCCCCTGACTGGAGCTCGTATTTCTCTTCGCCTTCCAGTTCCCAGTCGGCATCGTTGATAAGGACGAGGATACCAGGTCGTCTACCACTTTCTGTCAGCCTTGCCACTGATTCATGGGGGCCCCATTCGCGACATACACATTGTCTTCCATTATAAATAGCTCTTTCCTTTGATCCTTCATAACATTGTCAACCAGATATCGTAACAAGTAAGCGATGGTTGGCCGACCGCCATCATCTACTTGAGCGGGTAGCGTGATATGATGTTTTCGCTCATTGGAGAAGAGAATCTCCAAACCACCACTGTACGAATGGGAGTCAGCAGGCGTTGAGGTGAAAGCAATGCATTCAAAGTTGGTCTAACGTGAACTCAACAGTAAGGGTGATGCTATCGGCACCACCTTTCACGCTAGAAGGGTCAGCCATGACTGCTTCAGAATGAGCCCACAGCCGGAGAAAATGTGGTTCTCAAATATTAACTCAGGAATAGTCGAGGAGTCGTGTTTGGCCGAAGACGTACGAGTGTGAGGAAAATGCAAACGAAGAGGGGCTGCTCTGCGATGGCCGCGCTTATCGATAAGCTTAAATTCCGGGCACAAAAAGTGGTCATTGATCCATTCGCTCCTCTCAGCATTCGAAAGATAGCGCCCTTCTGTCCCTGTCCATAGTTGGACTTTGTCGCCGCCCTTCTATACGAATTCAGATCACTAATCGGCGATCATTGCCAGGCGCATCCATGGTGTCAATCACGACAGAATACATCAGTGTTGGGGGAAACAGGCATCCAGCCGCCGCAGACTGGGATGTGCAGTTAGGTGTGCTCGCCTTTGGTGCAGATAACAATGTGGCCTTGTGGGATCCAAGGGTATGAGCTTCCTCAGTGTCTCAATTGGTCTCGACACAGCTGGACTAATACTGCTGTTGCCTGTCTAGGATGCCTCTCAGCGCGGGGTTTATGCCCTCCTCGTTGGCCATACCGACAAAGTCAGTGCGGTCAGATTCTACACATGTCCCGCCACGGGTACGAAGCTGCTTCTTACCGGCTCCATTGACCAAACGATTCGAATATGGCGGGCTGATGCAGTCGACCCCGCCAAATTCGCCCATGCACATACTCTTACGGGTCATACAGGCTCAGTAAATACGATTGCCGTTGCCGATGGCGTCGCTATCATCGCATCTGGAGCCGCAGATGGTACCGTCAAGATCTGGAAGATCGACACGCAGGAAACCGTAATAAAGGCCGATGTATTTCAGGATTTTACGATGAAACCTCGCTTCTTCCCGCTGGCATTATCATTGAAGCCGCTGTCAACAGAATCGAAAGACAAACCCGTGGTATTGGCAGTCGCCGGCACGATGAATAATGTTCAGATTTATGTTTCTGAGGACACAATTGCCGGTGCAAGCTTTAGACTATCTGCCACTCTTTCAGGCCATGAGGCATGGGTACGTTCTCTCTCCTTCACGGAGGATAAACAAAGCAAGTCCGGGGACCTATTGCTCGCCTCAGCCAGTCAAGATAAATATATCCGGTTGTGGAGGCTTCAACGAGGAGAGGCCACCAAGTCTGCACTAGCAGATGATGCAGATCCTATGCTTGGAGGACTTGAAACGACCTTATCCAATAAAGCTCATCAGTTCGAAGCAGCCGGGTCCAAATATTCGGTCACTTTCGAAGCTCTTCTGTTTGGAAATGAGGATTGGATTTACACGGCCTGTTGGAACCCAAGCACGGAACGCCAACAGCTGCTTTCTGCTTCTGCAGACAATACTTTGACAATCTGGGAGCAGGATCCAGTGTCCGGAGTATGGCTCTCCGCAGAGAGGATGGGAGAAATTAGCGTCCAAAAAGGATCTACCACAGCTACAGGAAGCACTGGCGGCTTCTGGATTGGTCTTTGGTCGCCGAACGGAAGGCAAGTCGTGAGTCTCGGCCGAACAGGTAGCTGGAGGGCATGGAGGTATGATGCCGATTGCGACATGTGGCTGCAGGCACTGGGGATTACGGGTCATGTGCGTTCTGTGAACGGTGTGCAGTGGGAACCAACCGGAGGGTATTTGCTTTCCACCAGCGCAGACCAGACTACTCGCCTGCATGCAGAGTGGTCGCGTGAGGGACTGAAGTCGTGGCATGAGTTTTCCAGACCACAGATTCATGGTTACGATCTGAACTGCATTGATACCTTGGGACCCGCGCGCTTTGTATCAGGCGCTGACGAGAAGCTTTTACGGGTGTTCAACGAGCCGAAACCCATCGCTCAACTACTGGAGAAGCTGGCGGGATTTAAACCAGGGACGGACGAAGAGCTTCCAGATACTGCACAGATTCCAGTTCTCGGCCTGTCTAACCAGGCCGTGGGCGATGAAATCCCGATGGAGGTAGACGAAGAGAGTGCTGCGGGGGCGCGGCAGGTCCAAGCAAACCAGGCAATGATATCAAACCTGTGGCATCCACCACTAGAAGACCAGTTGGCTCGCTATACACTATGGCCCGAGCATGAGAAGCTCTATGGTCACGGTTATGAGATATCAACCGTGGCCGTGAATCATGATCGCACCCTGGTTGCGACTGCTTGTAAAGCAAGCTCAATAGATCATGCGGTGATACGGCTGTACGACACTTCTGACTGGCGTGAGATTCGGCCTTCCCTGAAAGCGCATTCTTTGACTATCACAAGTCTGTGTTTTTCGAGTGATGACCAATACCTTCTCAGTGTTGGGCGAGACCGGCAGTGGGCTGTCTTCCTACGAAGTGGGCAGGACCCTTCTTCATTCTCGCTTCTGACATCGAATCCCAAGGGCCATTCTAGAATGATTCTAGATGCGGCATGGGCTCCCCAAGCGGCAAACCCTGTCTTCGCGACGGCTGGCCGAGACAAATCAGTAAAACTATGGGAGAAGGTCGAGGACTCGTTCGCTTGCAAGACGACTATCTCTCTAGAAAACTCAGTCACGGCTGTTTCGATCCTTCCAAGTGTACTTGACGCTTCCTTCTTCCTTGCAACGGGAGAAGAAAGTGGAAAATTATCGATCTACCAGGTGACGGTTGACGGTCTCGAAGCGAGGCACGTTGCTACTGTTGATAGGTCGGTATCCCCCTCTAGAGCGATCACCCAATTATCATGGCGGCCGTCCCATCAGACAGATGTTAGAGATACTCAGAGCAGATTTAAGCTTGCTGTAGCAAGTGAGGATTCCTCGGTGCGCGTATATGCTATTTCTGACATGCTTTCGTGAAATGCCATGTATATACACAACGAACGTACAAAAAACGCAATTATGAGCTCATGTCATGGGTGTTGAATAGCTCTAAAATGTTGAATGATGCCTCCTGACCTTTATTGTCCATAAACCAAGCCGTAAACCGCCGCCATGCTATTGTGGTTGAACAGAATGTTTGTTGAAGAGAACGTAGTATTCCAGAAAATGAGAAAACCAGAGAATCAATTCCCCGGATGAAGAGAGAAGCTGATCAGGTTGGCTTCTCCAGCCCATATCCCCCAAGTCCATCCAGTGACCCGTAGGTCTTGCTCTGGCTGGATTGCCCGTTCCTCGGTCCTCTGGCCGACAGGTCCTCCTTGAGCCACTTGAGCACAAGCTCACCGAGTTGACTGTTCTCTGATGTCTCAGTGACCTCACTCTTGAACTTTTCCATGGGGCCCCGTTGCCTGACGTTTCCGAGGTGCATATGCACGAGATGGGTGGGCCACTGCGAGAGATTATCCAGGATGTGTGTGGCATAGACAATCGTGCAGGGTCTTGTCTCTGTTTCCCGCTTGAGGAAGGAAAGGAAGTTACTCCTAGAAAGCAAGTCGAGGTCCACAGTGATCTCATCCAGCAGAAGCACCTGCCAAGGGCGCAGCAGACCCATCGCCAGCTGCACACGGCGGCGCTCACCGTCCGACACGGCGTGCATACGCCACCGGAGGTCAATGTCGAGAATCTCAACTAGCTCATCCCTGCGCTCGGGATAGGCGTCTCCGCCCACAGATGCGAGAAGCGTCGGGACGTCGATGTCCGTCCGGACAATGCTGTTCAGAACCCACTCGACACCTAGGTAAGTCACCCCTTCGAGGCCGTGCTTGAAGGGGTCCCTGCCAGAAACAGAAATTGTGTCTGTTGGGGCCAAGCGCTTGCCTGCCAGCAAGCGCAGGAGAGTGGTCTTGCCGGCACCATTTGCTGGAATGGCGTTAACAATCGGTCATGACTCGTCTAGGCTGGGGACCAAATCACCTCCAATGAGCAATGTCCGGCTCCCTGCCGGGAGACTGAGAGACACGTTCGTCAAGCCTGAGGAACCATCCTGGAACTTATAATTCAGGCCATTCACACTGATTGAAGGACCCGTTTGATTGTCTGAGTCTGCCATGTCTGGACGACGAGGAACTACGGCGGTGGTTAAGGCAGTGATATCCTGATATGAAGAACACTTACTACTTCTAAATGGCAAGGGGTTCATAAAACTATTCGCTTGTTAATTCTGAATAGGAGAGTGACCACAACAGATTGTAAATAGGACTTGCACTAGAAACGTGCTTATGACTCGATTGCCACTAGTCCGTGAGGCAGGTCATCGGTGGGAGGACGATGCATGTCATGTGACTACTTACGCCATTCTGTCTGGAAATGAAGTTTGACTTTGAGTCGCGCTGGACTCTCGGAGTAGTTGAAGGATCTCTATCAACCGATAATGTATATATTCTTTGACTGTGACTCGGGATAAAGCGGCAAGCGACACATATTAAAAGAAGCAAAATTAATAAAAAGTCAAAAAAAAAAATTAAAGCAAAAACATACAACAGCCGGGATTCGCTGGTGGTCACCCACCCAACTACTAACCGGCCGGCGTGTGGCTTAAGTACGGCTGAGCGGACGGGAAGCCCTGTTTTCCACACCCTGTGGTCGTATGTGCTAGGTATTGCCGCACAAAGACTTATATAGTGAGTGAATTCCCATCCTTTCTGAGTATTTCTCGAATATTAACACTGACTGACCATTGAAGAGGATTGGTTGGATAGAGTCGTCAGCTTCTCGTAAAGTCCATCACAATTGAGCTATATTGGTATATGTCAAGTACCTGAGTATGAGAAGCCGAATCTCATGTTGAAGCGGAGACCGATGAGGTAATGTCGGCATGTATATATTTGCGCGCACTTTTTTTTTTTTTTTTCGTGCTTGTTTGAGACTACAACGCCTTTGGACGCTAAAGCATCTGCTTTGTACCTTATAGCCAGGGGAAAATGAACTGGTAATGACAAGAATCCTCCATGTGGCTCTCCCATGCTCAACTTTCTCCGCTCTTTCTGGCGCATCAAACGCCCATTAATCATGGAGCCCCTCATTGCCGTCGTCGGTGCCACGGGCACCGGCAAATCCAAGGTGAGGAAGACAGGAAAGAGAAGATTCATTGGAGAAGTTCTTTCTGCTGACGACTGTAGATAGCTTGCAGTGGATTTAGCCACCCGTTTCAACGGTGAAATCATAAATGGCGACGCTATGCAAATGTACCGTGGCCTACCCATCATCACGAATCAAATACCATTCGAGGAACGGAACGGCATCCCGCATCACTTGATCAGTTGTGTCGATTTTGAAGAAGAGCCGTGGCGCATAGGGCATTTCAAAAGGGAATGCCTGCGACTCATAAAGGACATACACTCCCGAGGGAAGCTTCCCATTCTAGTCGGAGGAACGCACTACTACACACAAACGGTACTCTTTAAGGATCAGCTGGTTGAGGAGAGCCTCTTCTCGGGCGACGATGACGACGCACATTTCCATGAGGAGACTGAGCCTACCTCCGCAAAGTGGCCCATCCTTGATGCGCCGCCAGAGGTGGTCTTTCAAAAATTAAAGGAAGTCGATCCCGTTATCGCCAGTCGATGGCATCCAAACGACGTGCGCAAAATCCGACGATCCTTGGAGATTTACTTTCAGACCGGCAAGCCGGCCTCCGAGATTTATGCGGAGCAGAAGCGTCAGAAATATGCGACGGAGACAAACGGAGAGTCTTCCCCGGGTATAGGACAGCTCCGTTACCCGACACTGATATTCTGGGTGCATTCAGAGAAGGAGACATTGAACTGCCGGCTTGCCAAACGTGTAGATTCTATGGTGGAGCAAGGCTTGATGGCAGAGGCCCAGAAAATGTGGGCTTATCTTGGGGAGAAAAAAAGGCAAGGCGTTACTGTTGATCAAACAAGAGGAGTCTGGGTCTCCATCGGGTTCAAGGAATTAGCACCCTACTTTGACGCCCTGGAAAACGGTGAATTGAGTGAAGGGGAGCTTGAAGCATTCAAACAGTCGTCGATCGAGCTGGTGAAAATCGCAACACGTCAATATGCGACATCCCAGATCAAATGGATACGGAACAAGCTTTGGAAGGCGCTCGCTGACGCCAGTGCGACAAATAGTTTGTATCTTCTGGACAGTACAAACGTTGAAGACTGGCAGAGGTGTGTTACCGAACCGTCTGAGCGCCTGACTCAGGCGCTGCTCAACGACGAACCCAGACCGGATCCTAAATCTCTCTCGGACATGGCAAGAGAAACGCTGGGCGCACGGGAGGCTCAAGCGCAGACGCACCGCAGCGACCTGCTTCAGACTTTTACATGTGAGATCTGTAGTAGAACGATGGCGACCGAAGACCAGTGGAATATTCACCTGAACGGGCGTGCCCACAAGAGGGCAATCAAAAATGCAGCAAAAAGAGCAGAGCGTGAAAAATATCTGCGCAACCAGCAGACCTTAGGTGTTGGTCAAAATCGTGACGATCCAACTCCTACTGAGCAGCCTTCAACGCCGCAGTAGAAAATAGACGTGTATTCGGCTCACGAAAAAATCATATTGGCTGCTTTCCTCTGGCAGGCAGAGCAACCCTCTTCAACTTAGATTTCCAGTATTCATTCTATGAGAAATTATACATAGTGGTTCGAGTCGTACTGTGGTTGAATACCGCCCTTTGCCCATTGTTTCAAGTCTCCCGCATCATGGCAGCTGGACATGCGAGGGTGGGACACTTCATCACCTTGCCGATACACTTGCGTAGGCAAATAGAGCCTGTCAGCTCGGTACGAGATGGCGATGATCGTCATCTTTTCGCGTCGATCCCCGAGCATGATGTTATCGTGTTATATCTGTCCGGCCTGGCAATGTTCACCCATCAAATGCAACAGCATGACAGGACTTCAAGACCAGGATACCGGCTTCAAAAGCCAGTGCTATGGCCAGGCTGCTCACGTTGAGTGCTTACCACGGTATCAGGCATCTCAGTACATTACTTCCATCATAGCCTGACCCGAATCCTGCGAGCCCACTCTAATTGCTTTGGTCGAACCGGCAGACAGATTCGCGCACCTGCCGTGGTTTGTTGCATTTCGAAATAATTGAAGTGCAAGTTTTCCGCAGTTAAACAGTTTGTAGGCGCCGACTGCACCTCATCATGAGCGTGATCGCCAATCCAGAAACGACCTGGAGATGATGTCGCCTGTTCCAGTCTCCTCAATCTTGAACACCTGAATAAGCGACGACTTCTCCGACTTACGGATTCGCCACGTTCCTCCCTCCTTGATTGTTGACTTGAGCCCTTTGAACCCATTAGCTGAAGGGACATAGAAGGGGCATTTCAGTGCATATTTTGAGACTTACATTCGAGGAATGCAGCCGCGAAGTTGATGCAAATGTTGCCATCCCACGTACCCCGTCCAAGCTTCTTTACCTTATTTGGTATATTGGCCGTTTCAAGCTCTTCCAAACGATGGACTATACCGTGATTGTCGCGAAAACCAACAATAATCTTGGGGACGCCAAGGAGGAACGACTGTGCCCAGAACTTTAGGAGCTTTCGCTCATACTTGATCATGTCACGGTCGTTCCTGATCTCTGCCGAAGTCTTCAGCTCTACCCAATTGATGGGGTCTTCCTTGCGGTCGGGTTTGCAGTCCCACACTAGCACACCAGCATCAGCACAGGCTTTAATACGACCCCTAAGAATCGCCAGAAGCATGCATCTAGAGTGAGGAGAGCATACCAGCATCAACTTCACCACCAATAATTAAACGAGTACTCCCTATGCCTGTTCGAACAACAGAGCAGTATTGTGCATTGTTGTTGACCACGAGGTCTTCGCGACTTTCGATCTCGGCCCGAGGGGTCGGATCCCATGGCTGCTGAAGCAAACATAGGGTTTCAAATTTGTAGCCTGAGCTTGCATTTCAGCTTCTTGTCAAACCAGTTCATGGAGCGGTAACCGTACCCCAGTATGCCATCAGATCCTGGGAGGCCATTCCCGGGGGCATTCTTTGATTCTGCTGGATTTTTTTTTGCTGGTTTTTATAGACGTTGTTCTCCTCAATGAAACTACTCCTCATTAGCATCACAGAACTAGCGGAGCCTTAGAAGGATATACAAACATTGTACCCTGCATCTTCACAGTTAAAACGTAAACCACGTATCAACGAGCTTGGACACCGCCTACCTGGAAACAAGTCGCATTCATTTCGAAACTAATGTTCAGATCAGTATGAAGGCAGTGCATATATCCTGTCTACATACCCGTTGAGATTGTCAAAAGGAGCAGTCAAAATCTACAACAAGGCGACTGTATCAGTAATAGCCACCTTCCAGATGAAACAAGAGACTTGAGCTACTTACCTTCGTCATCATGCCTCTCCATGTGATGATATCCGCTTCGCATCGCTTTCCAGTCTCTTTTTCCAGAGCCATAATGGTCTCTAGCAAAGCGTCTAGATGCTCGTCGGCGGTATCATCTAGCTTCTGGAAAGTGTCGAAGCCACGATTCAAATCCGCGGGGAGGCGCGGCGTATAATAGTACCGCAGGGACGAATCCCCGAGGTGGAACTTATGCTCATCATCATATGAGAAGCAAGTGATCTCCTGTTTTCGGGTTATTTTCAAGTTTTTATCTTGAATTAACACGGAAAAGGACATACCCTTGGACGTCGGATTGTGGTATTGGCGCCATAGAAGCGGCCAATTGGCTGGGTGTCAAATGCACCTCCATCCATAACTGCTTCGCTCGATGCGTATCGGGCCTATATCGAGCCTATTGTTAAAGAAAATCAAGTGATGCCCCAGGGGAAGCTATTTGAAGCTCTGGCATCTATATAGGCTTCTTGCGACCAATCCGGATTGTTAGGTAGAGCAAGACGTCAGTACATATGATCGTCTAGACGCGCTGACAGATGCTCAAATGAGAAGCAACTACACCTCGATTGATCGATGCACGTCAAACTTGCTGGGTTGGAATATTTTCCGCCGAAGTAACAAGGGGCCTGCATCTGGAGAAGCTCCGCGTTTCTGGAAGACACCAGGGAAGTTCCCCACCAAAAGTTCTCGACGCTCGTCCGCCCCCAGCTGTCGCTGATCTTGTTTTGTTATCCACCTAGGCTGGAATCTCCCTGCAAAATCGTTTGTTCACAATAAATCGGAAATTTTAACTTCTTTACACCCTCGACGCAACTCTCCTCATTTGTGGTTCCCCCCGTCAATACCCGGTCACTTGTGGGCACATTCCGAGATGACCTCACGCATTGACAAGACGATTGCTCGGCAGCGCGAGAAGTAAGTTTGCCCCGAGCTTTGACATACGACAATGGTGTCCTATTTTCCAAGCTCCCAAGAAAAGGATAATGGATATTAACGTTGGTTCTCATCTGCAGAATCGCCTCCGGTGCTTACTACGAAGCTCACCAACAACTCCGTGTCATCGCTGCGCGATACATCAAACAATCCAATTATGAGGCCGCTGCTGAAATATTGGCTGGCGGTGCGACTGCTCTTCTGAGAGCTGGATCTCAGCAGGGCGCTTCTGCAAGTGGAGGTGACTTGGCTATTATGTTGGTAGATGAGGTGTACACCAAGGCGGGGTGGGGGATTACTGGAGGAGATGATGATGCGGAGGGTCGAGCCCGAAAGAGTGAGTTTGATTCTGTCGATTGAGCATTAAATGCTATCTCTTTATGGATGGAAAGGCTTTCCGAGTGAATCTACATGGAACCAGCGGCTAGCTGGTGGGCTAAGGATAGTGGACTTTCTGAGATCTGAGATCGAATCGGCTAACGATGCTTCTCCATATAGAGCGCTTAATCGAGCTTCTTCGTGAATTCCCGTCGGAAGAGCCCACGAGGAAGAGATTCATTCAGGAGATGATCGGCTGGAGCGGACGGTTCGGTCCTGTGGAGAGAGGAGATGCGGAGCTGCACCATGCGGCTGGTTCGGTATATGCTGAAGGTTCGTTGGCCATATATGACCGTGAATCTACAACGTATTGACCATTTGCCAGACAATGAGCCATATGACGCCGAGAAGCATCTCATCCTTGGAACCTCCGAATCCGCTGAGACACTCGCGAAGCTCGAGTACGAGTGGTACACGAACGACGAGCCCCATACGGCGGCTATCTACGCCTCGCGTGCAGTCTTTCCTTACTTGTTAGTCGGTAACCTCCGGAACGCTAATAAAGCCTTCCTTATCTTCACCTCACGGCTCTCTTCCTCAAATACATCCCTCGGCGTACAAGAAGTCAGCAGCGCCAGCTCCGACGTTCGAGTTTTCCCGTCTCTGCCTTTGCTGAACTTCATAAGCATGCTGCTTCTCACTATTCAGCGAGGCAGCGCAGACCTTTTCAAGCAGTTGACTGCCCATTATGCATCGCAGATCCAAGAAGTAGGGATCTGGGATGATGCTTTGTCACAGATAGGCGAGCAATACTTCGCGATCAAAGTTCCGAGACAAGGTAACCCACTTCTGGACATGATGGGCAGTATGCTGTTCGGAGGTCAGAACCAGGGCGGAAGTAGGAGGACACCCCAGGGACGGAGTCAGTCGAAGACTGTGGAGGCGCCGCCGGCCAGCATGGAGCTCGATTAGGTGAACCAGGGCACGACTTCGTGCGTGATATATGTATCTTGAACATACTAAACCAGGTAGATACCAGATAGATAATTAAAGCGTGATTATCCAGTGGTACTTGGCTTGACCGGATGCTGCAAGCTGGCTTTAGGCACGTGGATCTACTTCTGGTTCGTACATCCAGTTGTCTTCCTCGAGCGTTGCTACTCTACTTCGGAGACTTTGGTGGATGAGATTGAGGATCTCTGTCGATTATTAGTGCTTTGATACAAACAGTAAGAAAGCAGAGGATTACACAGGACCACGTTGGACCCACTGTTCGCATGCACTTACCGGCTGGTTCGTTGCTCATTTGTCTGTTTCGGTTTCGATACATCAATTCTGCTAGACTTGCCTCGATCTCTTCGACAGACCAGTCACGTCAGCTCCTTCATTCAGACCACCAATCGTTTTTCTAGCCTGCCAACGTACTTTCTTTTTCTCGCCCGCTGATCTCAGTTTGGCTAGCTGAATCGACAGCCGTAGTTCCTGCTCCCCCGCTAGTTCCACCCTCGTCCAAACCATCCATCCCGTCGCCATTTTCACTGGTAATGGCAGGCGGAAGAACAGGAATGTCAAGCTTGTAGCCACCGTTCTTGTCCCTGACCACGATATCTCCGTTGTCCAAGGAACCAGAAGTCAGAGAGGGGCCCATTGACTCGGAAGAGGACTGTAGCATGTGAGAGGGAGGACCCGAAATCCCATTGCTTTTGCCGCTTGGCATCGACCCAGGCGTAGCAGAGACCGGACGTCTGCTGAGGTTATGGTGGAAGAGATTGCGTCTGACGGAGGTTGTGCCCATCCTGGTGGGCGATCTGCAAGAACAGGTCTTAGGTTGATTGAGAAAGCACCTAGCAGGGCCGATGTGCTGCCAGAAGCTGAGGAGAAACTGTGATGCTTGTTGACTACTTTTTGGCCCAAGAATAGGTGCTTGTAATGTGACGTGATTGAATTAGATGCGGCTCTGAAATGAGTGTCAAGGCAATTCAAGCTAGTCGAGGCTGTAACAAAAGAATGATCCTAGAACAATAAATGAATGCTGAGGCATAACAATAAACAGCCAATGGTGGTGGCAGCGGGTGGAGATGAAAGGGCGGAATTGATCCGGAGAACCCAATTAAGCCCAATTTGGTCCATCCCGACGCGTCTGGATCCAACCTTCGCGTCTTCCGAAAACCAGAACGCTTAACAGATAACCTGCCTATTGCTTCGCATTACAAAAAACTGCAGGAACTCCTAATACAGCTCACCATTCCTGCATTCAACTCTTCGCAATGGTGCAAGCAGAATCCTCAGCAAGTGCTTCTCGAAATAGCCTCAAGGCTGTTACGGCGGGAGCTCCCCCCGATTATGAACTACCATGGTTTGTAAACAAGATCAGGATGTTCTACTTGACAATTCTAATAATGACTTTTTTAGGGTGGAGAAATACCGTCCCATCTTCCTCGATGACATCGTCGGCAATACAGAAACAATTGAGCGACTGAAGATTATAGCCAAAGATGGCAACATGCCCCACGTTATCATCTCGGGCATGCCTGGTATAGGAAAGACTACCTCGATTCTGTGCTTGGCGAGGCAACTACTAGGAGAGGCTTATAAGGAGGCGGTCTTGGAACTGAATGCTAGTGATGAACGAGGCATGTCGCTTTGAGTCAACCCATTCAGGTCCAGTCTGACGATTTGCTAGGTATCGATGTCGTCAGGAGTCGCATCAAAGGTTTTGCCCAGAAGAAGGTGACGCTCCCACCGGGCCGTCACAAGATTGTCATTCTCGATGAAGCGGATAGGTGTGATTCTCTGAGGATTAGAACATATGAGACTAGTCGCTGACAATATATAGCATGACCCCTGGCGCGCAGCAGGCATTACGACGGACGATGGAAATCTACTCTTCTACAACACGATTCGCATTTGCTTGCAACCAGTCAAATAAGATCATTGAACCCATTCAGTCTCGGTGCGCTATTCTGCGCTACGCCCGATTGACAGACGCACAGGTGGTGAAACGATTGAAACAGATATGCGACGCTGAGAAGGTGGAACACACAGAAGATGGGATCGCTGCCTTGGTTTTCAGTGCTGAGGGTGATATGCGTCAGGCTATCAATAACCTGCAGAGCACATGGTCAGGTTTTGGTCTGGTCAGTGGAGATAATGTCTTTCGTGTGGTCGATAGCCCACATCCGATCAAGGTCCAAGCTATGATCAAGGCATGCTGGGAAGGAAAGGTCGACGCTGCGTTAGAAACACTGAACGAGTTATGGTATGCGCATGATGCGTTCGATTATTGCTTCGTTACCGATATACTGATAACTCTTAGGGATCTCGGTTACTCATCTCATGATATCATCAGCACCATGTTTCGAGTCACCAAGACAATTCCGACTTTGTCAGAGCATTCTAAGCTGGAATTTATCAGGGAGATCGGATTCACACATATGCGCATTCTCGACGGTGTGCAATCGCTCCTTCAACTGAGTGGCTGCGTATCCAAGCTTGGCAAAATCAACATGAAGCCCCAACTGTTTGAGCCTCCGAAGGCCTAGATATCCGCGAAAAGCATTTTCATAGGACATGTACATGGTGTTACGGCGTTCCAACGGACGAGAAATCTAAACCTCTTTCTTTAATGCAACGAGCTGAACTGGTGCATTTGAACTATGCATCCACGAGAATCTTCATATGGCATTCTATGTTTCTACAATTTGAATCCAATTAGATATTCATATGCGTTCAATCAAGCACGGCGTACCGAATACACTAGCAGTCAACCCAGACTCGTGACTTAGGGATACGCCACATTATTGTGGATGCCTAATAGGACTACGAGCATAAAGGAGCTTCGGCCGGATACCAGCTCTACTCCAAAACTGGAGTAACCGGCATTTTGGCACCCTCTGGTGGCCTGTTGTTTTTCTTAAACTCATCGCACATTTGCTCAAACGTCACCCATTCCACACCCTCGTGTTTGTTGATATGCTCGATGATCCTGTACTCTAGTCGGCCTCGGAAATCTCGGATAGAGTTGCGCAAGCAACAGACTTACCTCTCATGCATGAGAAGGACATGGGGCCGTCCTGAAACATCGGGGTGGATCGTCATCGGAAAGACAAAGCTGTCATACTCGCGGTAGAAGTAGTCAAAATGGTCCTGGAACAGGTATCAGTTCAGCCCGCGTGCACAGTGACAACCTAGCCTGGGCCCGGTCACGGTCACAGGTAAACAGACCTTCCAAATATCCTCGATGTCCCTCGGATTCACCCATCCATGACTATTAGGCGCATTCTTGATAAACATCATCGGCGGCAAGTCGTCAATGTACCAATTCCCGGGGATCTCTACAAGTCCAGTATCCTGGCCGCGGACCAGCGGCTTCATCCAGGTCTCCGCCTTCTGGCTGTAGTCGATCTTGGTCCAAGTGTCCCCTGTCCGAAGCCAGTACATCTGGCAGTCATGATGGGACATGGAGTGGTCGTATTCGATACCGTACGCAAGCAGGAGATCCGCCATCTCCTTGCTCGTCTCCCACCAGGGCGCCACGATACCCCGAGGCGGTCTGCCGCAGAAGTCTGTCAACATGCGGTACGTCTTGTCCAAAACGTCCTTCTGCTGCTCGGGAGTCATGTCGCTGGGATTTTCATGGCTGTAGCCGTGTAAGCCGACCTCGTGGCCTGCGTCTCTCACTTGGGCGCATTCTTCTGGGAAGGTCTCCAGGGAGTGGCCGGGGATGAACCATGTGGTTTTGATGTTATATTTATCGAAGAGCTTTAAGAGACGTGGGGTTCCCACATGACCAGCCCAGAGTCCTGTGAGAACAGTCAGTGAGAAATACCTGTCTTGTTTGAGTGTATGCGTAGTATCTCACCTCGACTGATATCGTTCGAGCTGTCCTCACCACCGTAGGACCCCAGCCAGCCCGCAACAGCATCAATATCCACTCCGTAGGCGACCAATACTCGTTTCTTGCCCATGGTGCTGATTTGAGTACTGAGATTTGCAAGAAGAGGTTTATGATGGAGGCGGCTTGGACGATCAAGTTTGCGCCAGTATATATATGGCAAGCCTGCTCCACCTGGCTTGATATCAAGTCAGCCACATTGGAGAAACAGCCAGAACTATGATAAGACAAGATAAGTAACCAATCTGTATCGTTTGTATCCTGGTGTTTATCAGCCCATTGACCCTGGAGTTACGACCTACCCTTTTTGGCAGACATTCGATTGAGGGGTAGATGAGGCCTCTAGGTCCGACTCTACATGCATCATTAAGTGCAACTCCATATGTAGCTCGAAATGGAAAGTCTTGGATTGGTCATTTCCCCTCTTGATTTGGATATGCAGGCGCAGATAGCCAAGGGCGGGGGTGGCCTGGCTGTAAGCAAACGACACTTGCCCAGCTGTCGTGAGGGGAAGAGTTGGAGAAGGGAGCAGCACGACTCCAATTTGAAGGTCATGGGAGTCCAAAGCAGATGTCTGAGCAAAAGCTAAAGGATACAGCGTCTCTAGAGTTCAGATGCTTTTGTAAAAGTACGGAGCGGATGATGCTTACAAGAGGTGTATATCTATACAGTCACCATTGGAGTTAGAAAGAAACATCACGTCCTACGGATATAAGCTAGATAAGATCTCTACGTTTTGGCTGTCCTCCAGATCTTCTCAATGACTGTTGCCGCTCCCAAGACCTTCTCTTCTTCGAGTTTTCTACCAACAATCTGAAGATTTATCGGGTGGCCGTC
Source organism: Aspergillus fischeri NRRL 181 (assembly GCF_000149645.3). Classification (NCBI taxonomy): domain Eukaryota; kingdom Fungi; phylum Ascomycota; class Eurotiomycetes; order Eurotiales; family Aspergillaceae; genus Aspergillus; species Aspergillus fischeri. The sequence goes on along the minus strand of NW_001509760.1, from coordinate 1,290,816 downwards.
CATTGTCAGCGGGTCATAGAGGCCCCAATTCCAGTCGTCCAGCTCGTTTCTGGGGCGATAGAGCTCGCCTGGCAATCGATCCCTGTCTGCCCTCACTTGATCGACAGGAAAGGTGACTGCAGGGTAGTCAAGTAGATTCCAGATCTTGGTGTAACCTACCCAACGCACACTGCGATGGGGGACAGCCGCATGTGGCATCGTTGGACCAAGGAGAATATCGACTGGCTTCCCTGACTGCGACCGAACAGTATGCCACTTATCAAGATATCGCTTTTGAAGTGTAATTTTTTGCTTGTTGAGTTGCCAGTATTCATAGACAGAGATCGCCTTCCCACGATTAATCAGAGCTTCAACGTGAGGGATATAAGGCTCCCCGGCGACCTCTACGTCGCGCCGAATATCCTCACATCCGTCAGCAGTATAGTATTGATCCATGAGCTTGATATAGTCGAAATGATCCGATGCGTCCCAGACCACGACCTCATGGCCCCGAGATTCTAATTTAGCGGATAGCTCTCGGAGGGCTCTCTCGACAGGGGGGTGTATTTTCACAACTCCATCATCCAGAATCAGACCGACGACGAGGGGCCTGGATAGCGCATCTCCAAAGCTAACCTCGTTCCACGGGAGAGGAGCGCATTTAGGGTCCAAAGTCCACGGTTTAGCGTTTGCAAATATGCGACAGACATAAGAGAGGGACGAGAGATCTCTTGTCATAGGTCCTATAGACGAGGGAACATGTTCTTGACCGTCGGTCGAGACCGGGACGCCGTAGTAGGGAAATCGGCTGCTCTATAATAGTATCAGACCTGACTCTCCACCGGTATCAATGCTCGTAGAACATACACTTGGTTTGAAACCATACAGACCGTTGATACTCTGCGGGATCCTGACACTTCCTCCAATATCGGTTCCGAACCCCAGAACTGAGCCATGCAGAGCCAGTAAAGCTCCTTCACCCCCTGTCGAGCCACCAGGAGTGAAAAGAGGGTTTCGTGGGTTGACCGTTAGACCCCAGAGCGGGTTCTCAGTTTCGGCCCACTGAAGAAAAGGTTAGTTCACTCGTACCTTTGGCTATGGTCCCAGCGAGATACGGACCATAATGCTCTGCGGCAAGTTTGTCTTCGCGATGATGACAGCACCCATGCCTTTCAACATCTCAACAAGCACTGCATCCTCGGAAGCTGGAGCAAACGAACGGCCTACGTAGCCTAAAGTCGTATCGACTCCTTTGATATTAAATTGATCCTTGAGGGTGACTGGAATGCCGTGAAGAGGGCCCGCGAGTTGACCCTTTTCTCTAAACAGCCGGTCCAGCCGTCTAGCTTGTTCAAGAGCATCTTCGAAAACAACTTCTGTCAGGCAGTTGGTCTAATGATGCGACGTAAGCTCGACATCACTATAAACTCTTCGAGCACAACGTAAACTCACAAGTTGATGCGCAATTGTGGCTCTGATGGATTCTAGTGATCAGCCATCCTTCTAGGCGCAGGGGCTTCTTCCTTGAAGTTTACCTTTTGATATAAGCAAGGCTGACCTGTTCCGCAGTATATTGGCCCCGTTTCAAACATTCAAGGAGGACAGGAACGCTGTCAATGTCCGTAATCTCCTGGTGGGTAGGATCGTCATGAATGCAGGTACGGTGATGCGCATTGTGAATTTGAGGCGGGCGCTGTTCAATATCGCTGGTCATATATGGCTCTAGAGCCCGATCTCGTAAGGAGCGTTTCTCAGTCACTGTTTGCTCCCAGGTCTGGACGCTGCCCATCTTGTGTTGGATCTAGCGCTGTTATCCGGAATTGAAATGCTGGGGCTAGAAGGATTGATAGCGGAGTGCATGTTTCAAACCCCGTACTTAACTAAGGTAGCTGTCACCGTGACATGTCCTGTCGGTTATCAGTCTGTATCTAAATTCTAAATCCTAAATTCTAACTTCTAAATTCTGATCGTGATTGGGAATGGCACTGACAGCCTCGTGGAGATCCCGCTGGCTCTAGGTCAGACGCGGGGAAAATAGGCATTTCGAGGGTGGGTTAACTGCCGAGATTGGAGAGTTCGGAGACGTTTGGAGTATGTCGTTGTAAGACAGATGAATCCGTCAACAGGGATTTTGATCCATTAATTTTCAATGATCAACATTTTTGATTCTGGTGTATGACGATGACGCCGATGATCATGGTGATGATGATGATGATGGATCTGGAAGAATAATATTTAGTGTGTCATCTTAATAACTCCGGAATCCACCAGCTTGCACCTTAAGAGGTATCCCGGTATCTAAGCTTCACTCCTAGTGATGATAAGAATTTAACCTTGCAGTAAGAATGACAATAATTACGACAATGGAAATAATTCCATGATTCGATGGCCTCTGCTGCCCAAACCATTGGAAGAGAAGAACCAGACGAAGAAGCAAAAAAAGAGCCCAGGGACGAAACTACTACTAAATCAACCTTTGAAGCTAACTACTTTACTACCTTGGTCTAGTCCCTGAGACGAATCCACTGAACATTCAAACGGTCAACCCAAACTCCCTTTCCCCTCCCCTCAAGTCCCTCAACCCCGTGGATAGACTAATCATAAAAGTCTGGACTGGATCACAGCTCGATCGGATCATCAGATGGCAGACGGGGAACAGTGGGAACAGTGAGTAGTATTCAACCTAAGAGAATGTGTACCTAACTACTCCGTACCACACGGTGCTCAGTAGCTCACAGCCTCCCCGGACGACCCGCTCTACCCTTTCTTTACCTTCTCTTCATTCCCATATTCAAATAAACCCCATCTGGACCATCTATCTCTGCTTTGAACTCATAATCAATCATTAATCATCTATCCCGTTGAGCTCAGCATAATTCCTCATAACTACCTGCCCTTGCTTTCAGTTGTACGGACTGCCCTTTTTGCTCTCCCCCCCATTATTCTCTCCACTCCGCACCAAAAAAACTCCACTCACAAATATGCCACCATGAACCCGAGTCCTACCAATGCCGTGAAGAAAACGTCGGTCCGAAGAGCTTGTGATAACTGCCGACTGCGCAAGATAAGAGCAAGTTGAACTGAACCCCCCTCATTTCCCCCTCTGGTCTCGTTCCTGATGATCATTATTCCATAAGGAGTAACTCCTACCGACGAGGAGGCTGTTATGCTAATCTGCATAGGATTATACAGTGCAGTCTCTCGCAACCATGTCGCGCGTGTAGTAAGATGGGGTTTGAATGCCTCTTCTTACAGCCCCAGAAAAAGCGGGGGCCAACTGGCAAGTGAGTTTTTGAACCAATTGCGTGGTTATTTATGCTCGGATGTTCGATTTGAGAATCCGTCCATCTCTAACCATCTGCGCACTATTTTGATGCTCGCCAAACAGTCGTGTGTCCCAAATTCGTCAGCAACAACAGACTCAGCTGTTACGTAAGAGTTCTCAGTCGTCTCTTTCAGACGCCTATCCGTACCAGAGGCCGATTCCCCCTCAGGAGACGGGGCAGCATGGGATCGCCCCATCGGTGCAAGATCCCACCCAGTGGCCTATCCCTCAGCGTGGGGAGGCCTCAGTGTCGACGGACATAGTACCGCCGCGTCCAAACACCTCGATCGGGCCGTCGTGGCCTGCTACAGATACCTCATCGGTAGATTCTCAGACTAACTCTGCCATCAGTTGGAATGAGCGCAACGATGTTGAGTATTGGCTCCCCGACAATTTAGATGCGCAGGTGCCTGTATTCGAGTTTCCGGGAAGCAATATCTACCTAAAGGCATCGCTGCCGTCGATCATTCAACCGGAGCAGGAAGCAGCTGGATTGCAGCCTCATCATGTGGACGCTTCAAACTTGGCTCTTTCTACTATGGGAGTCATGCCAACCGGGCCCGTTCCGATGAGAACGACATGGCCGTCATCAATCGTCGAGGCCAACATGATTCCGTGGATTGAAGTCTACTTTGACCGCCTGCACCCGACCCTGCCTGTATTGAACAGGTCCTCGTTGTTCATTCGCATGCTGGCTCAAGAGCATCGTAGAAACCCGCAGTTCGGTGCCATGCTACTATCTTTATGCGCCTTCTCCCTGACGCAACCTATCGAGATTGACGAACGGCCCACTTCCTCGTCCCGAGCCAGCCAGGCCAGATCGATGATGAACGAGGCGACGAAAATGCGGAGCTGCTCTGACTTTGGGGAACATCCAACCATCGAGGCTGTTCTCACCAGCTTTTTCCTGTTTGGATGTCTTTTCGGCAGCAACCAACACAATGCTGCGTGGCTCCGACTCCGGGAGGCTCTAGACCTTGCAGCGACACTGGGCTTGAACAACCCTGACTCATATCGGGATATACCGAACGACGAAAAAGGCCAACGATTACGGACCTATCTGGTCTTGTCTATCACAGAGAGGTATGGGATTCAACCGGCTAGATGTGCCAAACCGATATATGCTAACAAAAATCCTCGAAAGAGCCTATGCACTGCAACGGCGACATCCCATCACCTTTTGGGGAAGACCGGGGTTCACCATGCGTTCTGTCCATGATTTTATCCACAATGCAACACACAGCGTTGTTTCCGGTATCATAGTTCATAACGAAAAAGATGCCGAGGGAATGCTGGGTCTGGCCCGTTTAATGGAGTTGTTCGATGCTATCGACGAAGAGGTGATTGATTGTTGGAATCAGCGCTGCAACGTCAATTCAGGCTATTGTGATAATCTCACCGAGGAGAAGGCCTTGTCCATCCATCAAAATCTCAGCAGAGTCTGCGAGTCCGAGCGATATAAGGGCTATGGCTGGTTTGAACGCACCAAGTCAGTCCCGGGTCAGGCCCAGAGCGTCCAACCGACAATCAGTATGCGGGAGACCCAGTGCGCCGATGTGTTTATCACGAAGAAATGGCTGCAGAATCGGGTGTGGGTGCTGTGCTCCACTCACGGTCTCCTGAGACCTGTTTCAGAACACCAAGAGCTGTCTTTCGAATACGCCATCACGGTTGCTGTGGACACCTTGAAGATATGCCAGTCATTGCGGCTTAGCTCGATGGAAGCGCATGGAATTGGCCTAGTGAGTGCAGTCCATCCGGACAGAAAACTATTTTGATTTTCGCGTTACTCACGTGTGCGCGCAGGTTGAGAAGCTGTACGACATTGCAGTTAGTGCAATTGGAATCTCTTCCAATGTCCGCCAGCCTCTTGGTGAGCATTCTCCAGCCTCGGTGGCTGGCTCCATGGCAGGACCAGGCGTCCTCCCTCCTGGAGGCCTCGTGGGAGCGATGTCTCCAAACACAGCAGCCGTGCATTCTACTCAGTCGTTGGTCGAGGATTTCATGTTGCTGTTGAATACGCTCCGCGGGGGCAATCACCCCTTTCTGGAAAAATTCAAGGCTTACCTGAGTTCTTTGCACATCGTCGGGGTTGGGTGCAGCAACTGGGCGCAGACATGACATTTGTATATAATAGCTGAGCCGACCTCGGTCCTCCTGAAACCAACTTCATGAGCTTGCACGTCTTTGATACTGTATTTTTCCTAGGTTCAGGTCGGACTCTTTACGGGAGATTATTTCATGTATTCTACACACTCATATCCATAGCAGAATTGTCCGGGAGATGTACAGCATCTTGGGAACAGATAACATACTCATGCCGTGCCTGCGCTGGTTGATCAACGTAATTTGAGCAACATCTTCGCCCGGGATTCACCTCCAGTGACCTTCAAACGGGTTGACAGGACCCCAGCTCAAACCCGGGACTCCCATCTGGAACATCCAGGGTAACTTCTGACTTATTCTTTTTCTCAGGCATGACAAAATACTCAACATGATGATACCAAAGCAATCGTGCTGCGAGCCTCTCCATACCAAGTGCGCCTTGAGCCCCAAAACATTCGCTGCAGTGTCGGATACTCAATGCGGCTCTACCTTTCCACGCGCTCTGTTCGGCTCAATTGACAGCCTAGTCCTCCACGAGATTTGCACTTTGCACGACTTTCCGGGCTTCGTTCATGATGCTCGGGTAAATTCGGTGTTCTGCACATCGTAGGCGGATGCCGCAAATCGAGAGCCGACAGAAACGGGAGACCAGGTCTGTCTCCGCGGGACGTATATTACAGTCTCATTATTTGAAGGCTTGACATGAATCGAGAGAGCTTAACACGGCCGAGCTTTCAGAATGGCTGGAATTGATTTGCTCCTGACCCTCCTCAGTCCTGAATGTTGGTGCCTGCTGGAGCACTCGGTCATTGGATGAGCTGTTGATTTCATCTAAATCTCTGAGCTCAGGTCTCACTCTAGACCTGTCTGTATAGAGCTCTTGCTTCTCCTCGATGCACTGGCTACATGATTTTCCTTGATATTGCCAGATACAGCAATGAGCTGAAGGACAGAGGATAGTATACTCCGTAGTAGTTTGCTATAGGAGGATTTCTCCGACAACTCTCCGCATCCTTCCGAGATGATCCCGTCGTCCACTGGCATTCTGCAGTCAATGATCCCTTATCATCGTCGAAGCTTCAATTATCAACTACGGACATCGATCTCGATCTCTCATGCGTGCGTATTGAATAAAAAGGATGAGATTCCCTCTGCCTTGTCCCAAAAGAGGATTGACAGTTCTGTAATGCAATGGCAGCTACTCTAATGACTGAGACAGCATCAGCGAGTCCTATTTACACACTGTCTCAAAGTCAAACTCTGTTCCGAACAACGTGGTTTCTCTAAGGCCAGCTTTGTGCTGGATCTGCAGAGCGAGCATCTTATAAATCCGGGCAATATGCATATCCTTCCAGGATCCCAACATGCGGCAGAGTTGGGCAACAGTGGAACTCCAATACACCCTGTTCGTTGCGATCCAGAACAGAAAGCCGAGACTATCCCGCAAACGACGGGTATAGCTCATGTGAACCCTAAATGGCGACCGTCATACCACCTTGCTGCGCCCCGGGGGTGGATGAATGACCCCTGTGGGCTTGGATATGACCCGACGACTGAACTGTACCATCTGTCCTTCCAATGGAACCCGCACGGGAATGACTGGGGCAACATCTCCTGGGGCCATGCCACTTCGAACGATCTAGTGTCCTGGCAAATATCGCCCGAGCCATGTCTCACGCCGTCTGCGGAGTATGATCGATGCGGCGTGTTCACTGGCTGCTTCCGTCCTCACGGTCCGGATGGCAAGCCAGGTGTACTTACGTATGTATACACGTCCGTAAATCACCTTCCACTCCACTATACTCTGCCGTATGTCAAGGGCAGTGAATCGCTCAGTATAGCAGTCTCCCATGACCATGGCACGACATGGCAACGATTCGACAGTAATCCGATTCACCCCGGCGCCCCTGCAGGACTCGAGGTGACAGGCTGGAGAGACCCTTATCTGAACTGCTGGCCCTCGTTGCGGGCCCAGCGACAAGATGGAGTGGCCTCCCCGAACCTGTATGGATTTATCTCCGGGGGCATTGCTAAAGAGTCCCCAACAGTCTTTGTATATGTCGTCAATCCCGACAATTTGACTGAGTGGACATATATCGGGCCTTTGCTTCATGTTGGCTTAAATTATCGACCCTCTCGATGGTCGGGGGATCTCGGCGTCAACTGGGAAGTTGCCAACTGCTTTACGTTGACAGATGGCGGCGTCTCCCGAGATTTTGTGATCTTCGGCGCAGAGGGATGCTTGTCTTGCGAGGTTGGATCAAAGAGAGTACCGCGCTCCCTGCTCTGGATGTGTATTAATGTCCGACCCAGACTGCAGGCGCAAAGCAGTTGCGAGCCTCTCGCAGAATATTCATTCTCGGGGATCTTCGATCACGGGTGCTGCTACGCCGCAAACTCTTTCTGGGATCCGGTCACGGAGGAGTACGTCGTATACTGCTGGATTACAGAAGAGGATTTACCGGATCGTCTGCGCCATCGACAAGGCTGGAGTGGCGTCATGTCTCTACCGCGACTAGTAAGGCTGGTGACTCTTCACCATGTCAAGCGAGCCCACCAGTCGAAGCTGGAATCCATTACGTCTATCGAAACAGAGCGCCATTCGCAAGGTACACGGGTGCGAACATTGAGTATCCGGCCGGACCCCAGGCTCAACATACTTCGAACATCAGCACGAGAGCTGCATTTATCCAAAGTACAACTGGGTTCTGTGGCCCATCAGCCCCCTGCATTCTTGCCCTTGCGCACTGCTAGGTGGGAATTGAACGCAACCTTCGTGATTGGGAAGCACTGCGCGGCAGTAGGATTGGAAATCGGCCATAGCCCTGGTGAGCACTCACGCTTCTTCTTTCCCCCAAAATTGCAACAATTGCTGACGCACGAGGAAGATTTCCACCAGCGCACCACCCTATCATGGAAACCATACGACGAGACGTTCACAATCGAAAGGCCTTCGCTTCACGATGCCGGTATCAACCATGTCCCCGAGACCGCTCCGCATACTCTCTTCACCTTCTGCAACAATAAAGGCGAGGAGGTGACGGAACCGCTTCAGATCCACGCCTATTTCGATGCAAGTGTGCTAGAAGTGTCCGTGAATAGCAGAACAGTCATCTCCACACGCATCTATACACCCCACGCGCAGGTCTGCACGGGGTTGAAATTCTTCGCCTCGGCAACCGAAAGCCCGCCGAAACCATCAACATCTGCTCCTGCTGCTGTGCTGGTGAGAGCAGATATTTGGGATGGACTGAGTGTGATTCGTGATGAAATTAAGCATTAGATAGATCTCTAGACTAGCGTTGTATCTCATGACAAGCCCACATAGACGCGGGAGCAAACTCGTAACTAGGAAGACAGGGGTCGAAATGAACTAAACATGATACCCGCGTTCTGATCACGCTAATCGCCAATCAATCGCTCGATCGTCCAGATGCGAGCAAATAATGCTGCAGATTCTAGTCATACATGCAAGCTATGCGCATGGGCGTCACTCGTCTCATAGAAGGGAATGTTCATTATACGCCTAGAGGCTGGGTTAGGTCGGCGCATTTCATTGCATTACCGACGTCGACTGGCTTGCCAAAACTTCCATCCGGGAAACGTAATCTTCCCGTCACGCTGATAGATGCGAAAGAAGTAGACTGGGACGCCAGCGATGATGAAGGCCACGACGATCAGCGTCTGCAGTGGCTCGGCGATGACTGCGCGACTCAAAAGAAAGAGGCTAACGCAGCAGAAGATGATTGGTGTTGAGATCCAGGTCTTGTAGGGGCGCGCCAGGTACGGTTCTCGGATTCGGAGGACAATCAGGCCTAGCACCGTGAGGAAATAGAAGGTGTACCCTGCGACGCCGTAGAATGTAACCAGCGTTTTGAACTCGCCGCCAATGATATATACCAATGTCAAGGCGCTGTTTAATGCCATGGCGTTAATCGGTGTATACCCGAAGCTGGTGTTTTCTCCGAAAATCCGGGCCAGCGCCTTGCTAGCCCACGAGCGGCGCTGCAATCGATTGCTTCCCATGGTGCTGGACCTACCACTCCAGAGATTGCCGAACATCGAGGGCAGGTAGCCCTCCTTGCCAGCAGCGTAGACCAGCCGACCACTGGTGAAGACCGTTGCGTTGAGCGCCCCAAAACAGCTCGCAGACACCACCAGGGCGAAAACAAGCGCCCCCACGGAGCCAAACACCTTGTCGCCGAATTGGACAGCAATGGTATTGCTCGCCTCTATGGTGGAATGAGGCAGCACAAGGAAATACGAAACGTTGGCAAGCAGGTAAGATAAGATCACCAGCGGCATCGCCGTGTGGATCACTCGGGGAAGATCCCGGCTAGGATTTTTGAACTCGCCGGTCACATAGTTTGTCTGCGAGTACGATCAGTAAATGGCACGGGGAGAGAATGCAGGATGGGAGAAGCCTACGTTGTCCCAGCCATCAAAAGCCCAGAGACCCGCGTATATGGCAACGGCCCAGCCGGAGATGTCCGTACTCGTTCCCTTGAACCAACCTTCTTTCCACTCCTTACTGGCGCTCCCGGTCGAAGAGAACCCAGTCACAGCAACGACAATACCTATGACGGTAACTCCTAATAATGCAATGAACTTGAAGAACATGAAAAAATCCCCTATGCGCGCAGCCAGTCGGGTCGATATGCAGTTTAGCATGGTCACCATAAACACGCCCCCGAATGCGACTCCCTTACTGATCCAAGGACTGACCGTCTCGGCGTCTGCATGTATCACTGCTCGAACGACATACTCGCCGAAGATGATCGCGATGATGGCGGCGCTCCCTGGCTTCAGCACCAGAACAGCGCACCATGTGAAGAGAAACCCAACCAGTTCCCCGAAAATCTTGGAGAGATAGACCTGAGCCCCGCCATTGAGAGGGATAGCGCCACCCAATTCTGCATAGCTGGCCGCCCCGGTCCATGCCAGCAACCCTGCGACAGCCCACGCGATCAGAGACGCGCCGGGAGACCCCGCATTGGCATTGACCTGACTCGGCGACGAAAAGATCCCAGATCCGATGATGATCCCAACCACCAGTGACAGACCGTTCAAATACGTCAATGTTTTATTTCGTTCTAACGAGCCGTCGGTCCCCGCTTGTCGGTCAAGTGCGGAGGGAGCCCCTAAGGGAGCATAACCCCCGGCGGTTTGCGATAGTGGGAAGAGGGCATTGCCGAAATCGAAGGCAGAAGAGATGGAGTACGATCGGGCCGGCCTCGCTCGCCCGGACTCAAGATTTGCGTGCAAATGTGCGTCCGATAGGGGATCCTCGTCCTCGAGGGAGAGCTTGCGTGAGGAGGAAATGCCCGAGGGCGAGGATGAGGCCGAGGACCTGCCCGCAGATTCCGGGGAGGAAGACGCTAGTGATGCAAGTTCTAGAGAATCACGAGGGGCATGGAGGTTGTCCGATCTGGTGTCCGTTTGCGAAAAGGTGATATGGGACATTTCTTTGAGCCAGTAGTTGTAAAGGCATTCATGTATCAATTGTGGCTATTCAAACGGGTCGTCAACACAAGAGGACGGGAATCTCTCTCCATCCCAGCAGAAAGCGGAGGGCTGTTGCACAGACGATAATGGCGGGGTCTATCCAATCCACAGCGATATCATATGGTAATACAAGAGCAGCAAGAGATTCGGAGTTGCTCTAGTGCTGAGAGTGGTAGATGAGGAAAATGAAGACGATCATCGACAAGGGGTTCTTCATTGATGCCCGATTGAGTTTAGCGCCAGGCCTATAAGGGTCTCCAATTAAGCTTGTTACGATGAAGACCACCACAAGACTCGACGATACTCATCTATCATACGTGCTCTTTCGTTGAGAGTCACCCTCATGAAATCCCGACTACCAAGGTCAGGGGGACTTTTGTTCAGCCCGCCTTCTACCCTCAGCAAGAGAGCAACTTCTCGTCGTTATACTGCGCCTTCATCACCTACAACCTCCGCACCTTCTCCGCCGAAAAAGCGACTATGGCTTCGACTGACGATTGTCACTGCAACCGCGGCAGGAATCGGAGCCTATGTTAGATCGCAACAAGGCTCAGAGTCGACAACTCTGAATCCCGTCACCTTTACCAAATACCGTCTTTTCGCAAGGGAGCCGGTATCGTCGAACGGCAGCATCTTCACTCTGAAACCACCCAAGCCCGACGACAATCGCGAAGTCTACGAAGACGCATGGAAGACCGGCGTATGGAGCGTTATGTTCAAGCAACCGCAATTGCAAATTGGAAGAGACTATACACCCCTACCGCCAATATCGCTAAACGACCAAGATGAGCAGGAAGGGTGCCTCCGGTTCTTCATTCGGAAAGACCCGTTCGGGGAGGTATCGCGGTATCTGCATTCTCTTGATGTAGGATCAGCTATTGAAGTGCGCGGACCTCGAATCGAATGCGAAATCCCCTCGGATACTCGGCAGATTCTCTTTATCGCGGGCGGTACTGGAATTGCTCCGGCTTTGCAGGCTGGACATACGCTCCTACGCCGGACAGACGCGGACCACAAGCCGAGGCTTCACATTCTCTGGGCGAATCGAAGACGGGATGACTGCCTGGGGGGTTGCAACGATAGTTCGGCAATAGACGAAGTCCAGCAAAGATCCTGGTTTTCTGGTCTGTTCAGGTCATCAAAACCCAGCAGTCCTCCGCCAGCAGGTCCGACACAGGATCCGGCGGCCACGTCGCTCATGGTCCGCGAGCTTGAGGCTCTCAAAGCTCGATATCCGGGCCAAGTTACGGTTGACTATTTTGTGGACGAAGAGAGTTCGTTCATTGAGAAGAAATCCATCACGAGATTCACCGATTCCGCCTCCTCCAATGGGCCTCCCGGCGGTAAAATGATTCTCGTGTCAGGACCGGAAGGCTTCATCAGCTATATGGCAGGACCAAAGCTGTGGGCGCAGGGGATGGAACTCCAAGGTCCACTTAACGGAGTTATCAAGGAACTCGACCTGCAAGATTGGGCTGTTTGGAAGCTTTGAGAGTCCACCATCCCGTCTATGAACATTTACAATATATAATCTTCTAAATCTTCCCGTGTAAATAATTATATATAAACTTGGCACTATGTTGAATAAAGCTGGGTAGTCGAGGTTAACTCCGTACAAACAAGAAAGGACATTTTACAGGTTAGGAAATGAGATCATAGTCCTCGGAGAGACCGTTTAAGCATTGCCAGTGGCGTAGTCTTCGAGGTACTTCGCCAGCTTCTCAACATTCTCCAAGGGAACTGCATTGTAATTGCTGGCCCGGATACCGCCAACACTGCGGTGCCCCTTCAACCCCTGGAGCAGGCGCTTCTCAGCTCCAGCCAGGAACTCCTTCTCCTTCTCGGCATCACCGCCGTGGACGCGGAAACAAAGGTTCATACGGCTCCGGACACTCTTGTCCGGGACGACGTGGTAGACCTGGGGATACTTGTCCAAAACACTGTAGAGGATCTCGGCCTTGCGGTTGGAGATCTGTTCCTGACCGCTGATCTTCTGCACACCGTAAGTCTGGACGAGTTCGGCCATGACCTGGCCGGCAATCCACAGGTTGAAGATGGGGAGTGTGTTGTACAGGGAGTTATTCTTCGCGATGGTCGCGTAGTCGAGTACGACGCTCCCCGGTAATCCGCCAATGTTCAACCGATGAAGAAGAGCCGGCGCCGGTGTAGGGGTCTGGGGAGGCAAGAGTGATTTTTTGATGATGACGATGGAAATACCAGCGATACCAATGTTTTTTTGGGCACCACCCTGCTGTCCATTAGCTCGGAGACTTGAAAAAAAAAAAAAAAAAAAAAAAAAAAAAAAGAAAAGCTTCGTCACAGGAAGAATACGTACAAAGATCACAGAATACTTGTTGACATCAACCTTTCGGCTGAGGAAGTTGGAGCTCATGTCTGCGACGACGATTCGGTCGTCCGACTCCAGGATCTTCGGGAAGCTGGGGAACTCCACACCGTCCACCGTCTCATTGTCACAGAAGTAAACAAACGCCGAGTTTTTACTGGGCGAGAGAGTCCAGGTATCCTCTGCAGGGATCTTGCCAAACTTCCCGTTGCTCGCGGTTCTGGCATCCAGCGCAATGTTCACATGTTTGGCACCCACCAGACGGGTAGCCTCCTGCGCTGCCTTCAACGACCATGAACCCGTGACGATGTAATCCAGCTTCAATTCCTCCTGCACCTCCTTTTGTAATTTCTCAAAGACCAGTTCATCCTTATTTTCGGTAGCCGAAATCTCGGCCTCTGCTTTCTGTCGTCTGCGTTCTACCCAGACTCCAACAAGGTTCTGTACGACCGAGCTGAATTGTCCACTTCCACCTCCCTGCATGAACAGGATCTCGTAGTCATCGGGAATATCGAGGAGCGTTGTCAGGCTCGCCTTGGTATCTTCCAGGATCTTGTTTGCGGTAGGAGAGCGATGCGAGATTTCGCCGAGTCCGAGACCGCAGTCATTGTAGTTGACGAAGGCCTTTGCGCCCGCCTCGACGACCGAGGTGGGCAGGGGAGCAGGACCAGCTCCAAAGTAGGCGACCTCTTGTCTGGAAGGCATATTGGACTGTACAAGCCTCGACCTTTAGATCAATTGAAGCAGATTTAAGATAGTTTGGGCTGAGAAAACGAAGAAACAAATCTAGTTAAATGTTGGCGGGGTTGACTCAGAAGGTTCCCAGGCCCCGCCGGAGATCAATAGTGATCTCCGAGAGCGGATCTGTCACTGCTCTTGATAATATTGACTCATCGCCTCAATCACGACATCGGTAGTTATGGATTATTCTGCCAGGGATAATTGTTTGACATATTACTTTCATAGTTGTCTAGTGTAAGACCTAGCCACAGGGAATCTTGTCTTGGTTGCCCATATCATCGACTTAACCTCTAAAAGGAAGCATATAGTGTGTTGAGCACGCGTCTTGTATAGCTTCAACTTATCCTATTATGGTAAAAAGTGCAACTTCATCTGAGATAATCCCAACGTACTTGCCTACATCCTATTATTGTTTAACTAGATGGCGTTTCAGACAGTAGATGTCCATGACAAAGAATGTCCTATTGTATCAGATTCATGCCTGACGAAATATCGTATTCATAGAGAGAAAAAGCATGTTTGAGAGAGGAGCAACATCCTCTTGGGGCCTGGGGTATTCAACAGCATCGGACAATTCGGTTAAGTCAGAATAAAGCCGGGCATAAAAAGACGTTTGACGCACCTTTTCTGGCATCACCACAGCGAACGATGATATTCAATGGTGGACTACCATCTCGTTAAGCACTACAGATATCAGAAGTCAGACTGAATCAGGTGTAGCCCTTCATTAGCAGCATAGCATATATTCGTTTGCCAACATGCAGATCTGGCATATCAAATAGGGGAAGATCTGACTGCAAGCAACAACTGCTGACTGTGGCAGTGTTGGAACTGGTTCAAGGACTGAAGATGAGGGGAAACAAACGATCACCCATAACTTACAAGGGCCGCTGCTCCTCGTCAGTTTCAGCCTTGTCCGTGACTGTCAGCCTGCAGACTCTCCCTTAGTGTTGCAGCTTGGCTGTGCACTTCGAGTCTTTCTTGCCTTCTTCTCGTCCTTGTCCATTGTCATTCTATTTTTAATTTTGTTCTCTATTAAAATATCATCAATCCACGTCCTGATATCTATTCCAATATAGTAGCCGGTGGCTGTCTACATCTTCTTCCACTGATCTGACCGACCAATGCTGGACTCAGAGCTACACCAGGAAAAGCCATCTTCGCCATGGATCCCTTCACCTGGATCGGTGCGATCTCAGGAGTCCTTCAAATCGCTCAAGTCATTTCCCAGACAACCGCAGGTTTGGTCAAGTTAAAGGGGAGATTCAGCAATGCCGATCTCACCATCCAGTCACTCATCGGAGAGCTATCGATTATCGAATCAGCTTTGACTCACCTAGAGGATTGGGCTAAATTCAATGCCCGCGGTACGACAAAATCTGAAGAGTACATTGAAGGATTGAATGTCGCGTTGGATGGCTGCCGGGCGGTTATGGAGGTTCTGTCCGAAGAGGTAGCGTCCCTCGTCCAGAACATTGCAGGACAGGACTCTATCGTTGGATTCAGAGCTCGTGTCAAAGTGGTTTGGAATGAGGATGTTATGCGAGGTCACCAGGAAAGACTCCATGCGCAGGTGGTGGCCTTGCAATTGCTGTTACAGGCGTGTCAATGGTCGGGGCCTTGAGTACTTAACATGCGTGTTATATGCTGACAGCGCGATAGTCGCTCATCGTCCGAGCAAGTCGAGCTGCTCCGGAGAGCGGAGAACCGCCAGATCATCAAAAAAGTCGCGGATGATACGGCCACTCTTCGGAGCTCCAGCTACGCAGGCTCCCAGGCACACGGTTCGAGTTGGAGCTTCTACCAGCCATCCGTCAGCAACGTCGCTTCTGATTTGGACAGAGTGCTTGCCTCTTCTCCCTCAATCCGTTACGCAGGCCACCACTTCCGATCCAAATCTGACATAGATGAAGGCTATGCAAGTGCAGCCACTACCAGTCGCAGCTTCTCTCAAACAGATGGCTTCTCGCTGCCCCTTCGTCCCAACGATTCGATCGTTATGAGCAATGGTCACAGCACGAGCGTGACGCTACAACATGCTCCGCGCCAGTACAGCCAGAGTCAAGTTCGACGATCGCAATCAGATTCAAAACCGCCATCAAGTGCTCGTCCTCCGTTGGGGTCCAAGCGCGAGAAGATACGTTCGGTCTTTCGACAATTCAGTCGAAGCAGCCTAACGTCAAGCTCTTCGAGGTCGTCCGGTTTAAGCCCTACGGCATCGAGAGTAGCACGCGCTGTTGACGAAAAAGATTTGAAGACGAGCATTGATCTTACGACTCCTGAAGGGGCTACAGCTCCTTTGATCGTGAAACTGGCCCAGTCAGGAGGGTTGGCAGACATTGAGATGCTTATAGAAAGTGGACATGGAGTTGATGCACGGCATCTGAGTACTCGCAGGACTGCACTATTGGTGGCAGCGCACTGTGGTAACGAGGCGGTGGCCAATTTGCTTATTCAGAAGAACGCGAGACTTGATGCTGTCGATGCCTGGGGTTCTACAGCTCTCCATCTGGCGGCTTCGCGCGGCCATTGTGATGTACTTCAGCTGCTTCTTCTGGAGCAATTGGACAGCGAGGCACGAGATGCTCAGGGCAGGACGGCGCTTTGGCTAGCGGCTGGTCGAGGCCAGCTTGAAGCCAGCCGCTTGTTGATTGCCCACCATGCCAAGGTGAACGTGCGAGCGGAAAATCATACGACGCCGCTTCATGCTGCAGCAAAGCGAGGCGACGAAGAAATCGTAGAGCTTTTAATATCATGTGGTGCAGATCTAGAAGCAAGAGATGGTGCGATGATGACAGCGTTGCACTATGCGTGCGAAGAAGGCCACCTAGGGGTGATGAAACTGCTCCTGGATAACAGAGCAAATATCAATGTGCCCGGCAGTGACCGAAGGACACCGCTCATCTGCGCCGCAGCAATGGGGAGATGTCTGGCGGCGCAGGAGCTGCTCAAGCGTAAAGCATCGACTCATTGTGTGGATGATGCTTCCATGACTGCAGTACACTGGGCCGCATTCAATGGACACATCGAGATTGTGGATCTCTTGAGTCAGAAGAAGGGCGTGCTGACAGCAACCAACAAATTAGGGCGAACAGCCCTACACCTTGCGGCCATGAACTCGCGTTTCGCGGTGATAGAGCTACTTGTGCGCAAGGGTGTACCGGTCGACACACGATGCCTCGATGGTCTCACCCCTCTCCATTACGCCTGTTTGGCCAACAGCCTTGAGATTGCCAGACTACTGCTCATCAGTACCGCGAACATCGAGGCGCAGACAGAGATCAATAAGCAGAGACCCATCCACATCGCAGCCGCTCGTGGATCGATGAATATCCTCAATCTGCTTTGTGACAAGGGAGCCTCGCTGGAGGCTAGAGACGCCAAGGGTGACCGGGCTCTCGGGGTCGCTTCTCGCCACGGCCATGCAGCAGCAGTTCAGAACCTCCTTGATCGAGGTTGCCCTTTGTACTTGGCATACGAAACAAGACCACAGGAAGATTCCCCACTGTGTCTGGCAGCAATGGGGGGCCATCTCCCCGTAGTATCCCTTCTCCTCCAGTACGGCGCATCCGTCGTGCGGAGAGACGAGTCCGGATGGCAGCCACACCATTACGCCGCGTATTATGGACATCCTGACGTTCTGGCACTGTTGCTTCACCGTGGACCTGCATCGGCAAACGATGGGACTAGTTTCGGCCTTGACGCCGCGGGAATCGGCTTTGCCCCTCATGCGATCATCTCTGAGGAGCGGAAGGAGCAAGTCCGGCGGTTGTTGAACCAAGATAGCAGGCAACTCGCCGCGCAGACCCAGATCCTTGCTTCCCAGCCTCCTCAAGCTATAGGAGAAACACTCCATAACAGGACGGTAGCCCCTCAGCTATCCTTGACGACTCGATCACTAGAGCCCTGCGCTGAGCCCTCGGCCATGGCGCCTCAGGAGCTGCCTGTTACCCTCGAGCAAGGACTGCCCCCGAGCCGGTCCGCGACACCAGAGCATATGCGGGGAGGAAGACGCACCAGCATTGGCTTGAGAAGTAGTTCATCACAATCCAGGCAATTCGAGGCAGCTGTACAGTCTTCTTCGTCAAATACAGCTCCCCGTCAACCTCAGCCAAGTGTTTCTCACACTGGCTCTACTTCTGAGCCTTGGTTCGACTACTCTCTGCCGTACTGGAGGGGCTCTCCAGTTTCCACTGTTCATGAAACCGAGACTGAGGTTGAAGTACTCGCACCACAACCGGGTCGGGGGACGGTATCAAAGTTAACATTGCTATCCACATTCAATCCCGTTGACCCTGTATGTGAGTCAACTGGTATGGTGAACTCGGATTCGGAGTCTTCATCTTCTGTATATACTGCGCGCGAGGAGTAAGACTGTGATGAAAAGGGCTTGCATGTAATGAAATCTTTGTATTTACGACTATAATGCCATAATGATGATGATGATGTTGGTGTCTTAGTAGAATATTTGAGACGTCAACCAGGGGAATTCTCCAGCAAGTGGATCTCCGCCGCGTGCGGTTTATCCACTTGCCTATTTAAAGGATTGTGTATACCTTCTTCTCTATTACCTCTGGGGCAATTTCCATTCTAATCCCACCAATTCGAGCATCCATCCATTCAAAATGGGTCAATTAGGTCGCTATGTGGTTGAGGACATAGACCCCCGATATGGACCTGAATACACCTGCACCATCTGCCAGAACCAGTTTGACTACTGGTCCGACGTGGAAGAGCACTGTCGATGGGACCACTTCTGGTGTGCGCGATGTGAACGCGTCTTCGTATCAGAGGACTCCAAACGCGACCATCTGCGGAACTCGCATCGGCATCACATCTGCCATCTCTGCGAATTCGAAGTGGACTTTCCGTCCCAGCGCGACCTGGAAGACCACCTGGACGAACAGCACTGCTTGTGCGAACCATGCAAAAGATACTTTCCTTCAGCCTACGAATTGGGCCAACATGATATTCAATGCCACAACTGGTGCAATATCTGTGACAGGTACTTTGGCAACGAGAACAATTACCGCATGGTTCGTCCCCATGCCCTCGCTAAGATGCTACTGTCCGTCTGTCCGTCTCCTAACGCAAACAGCACCAACGCACGCACGACGCACGCGACGAGGAATGCTTCGGCTGCTACCGAGCATTCGGGTCGTTCTCTGCCATGCTGATCCACCTTGAAGCGGGGACTTGCTCAAAGGGCGTGGATCTTATCGATATTCACGAGATGGCGTTCGAGTGCTACCAAGCCCGCAAGTACACCCGGGATCGAAATGATTATTTTCCATACTTTTGCCCTGATCCTGGGTGTGGGCGCCTGTTCCGACTTCCCTCAGCTCTCTATCAGCACGTGGAAGCTAGTCCGAGCTGCGATCATTTGTTGCAAATGCCGAAATGTTTAGCTAAATTGAGACGCTTCATCTCGCAGCGGGTATAGTCCGCCAACTGGTTATTCCGGCCAACTGGCTATCCCCGTCAACTGGTAAAGACGACAGCAATCGGCGACATACATTATCGCAACCCTCATCGATAGGCAAAGACGCGCAGCACTATGAATCCCCTGAAACCCCAGACTTGCGACTGTCATTCAGATGCCTAGTTTTAAGCTCATTCTAGGCAGTCCGACACTTATTCAAGTACCTTTTGCTAGGCATATTGATATTTAAGCTGTTCTCATGATGCAGAAGCTGTATGGACTCAATCCATTCAGTGAAACGAACAGACATGATACGATAAATCAAGCAACACATTCTACTGATATCTACCACTGATAATTATCAGTTTATATTGTTCGCGTCTGTGGTCGGATGGCGTCCGACTCGCCTTGGGTCAACAGACTAGACCTCGTATTCTGGTGGCCGGCATCAGCCAGTTCACAGTCCGCGCCCCTTTTCTACACTTGTCATGATTGACATTCGAGTCCCGTGCTCAATCTGAAAAGAGTCGATGGTTCAGATCTTTTCCCTGACCAAATGTTGTTCTTGGCTACGCCTCCCTCCGTCAATCTGAATGAGAGTGTTAGGGGGTTAAATTTATATAAGAGATGGCAACGCTCTATTGAACCTGCGCAGACGCTATGCTCTCAAAATGCAAGCGATAGTGAAAATGACCTCATCTCCAGAAGCTCCCCAGCAGAGCAGCATATCTACCTACCATCTCTACCCAGAAAATGAGCACAGCATCCTGATCTCACCACACCAACTTCCCATCAAACCGAGGAAACGACGCAAGTTCCTCAAGGAAAATCCCGAAGTCGCGACGGATCCAAATGGCTTCTTCGTCCACAAACCTCACATCTCGTTCCACCGCCCTCCGCGAACCCTGCGACGAGGCAGTAGCAAGCAGGGAAGCCCGATCTGTCTCATCCACAACTCCGTGTTCTGGAAACGATGGAACCTCCAATTCGGAAAGGACATGATCGCAGCGATTGACCCAAGAGGCGCAGTGAGCTGGAACCGACGAAGCAACCCCGACAACCGCATCGACGCCGGCGACGATCTCACGTTGAAGGGCTACAAGGTGCGCACGTGGCGACTCTGGCGCGAAACGGGCAAGCAGTACCATCGAGACGTGAACGCGAAGCGGAAGCAGAAGAAAATGAAAATGAAGACCAAGGCCAACAAAGAAGATGCGCAGCAGGCAGTCGGTCTTTCTGATAGTCTTTCCGATCCGGATGTCGGTCATCTACCAGCGCGTGCCGACGAAGCGCTGGCACTGTGTTGGATCGAACCACTATCCACGCGCACCAGGTGTTATCGGTGGAAGTACGCCGGGGTTGAGCTCGCCTGGAAGGGCACGAGGAATCTCCCCGCGGAGTTCAAGTGGTCGAAGCGCTACTTGCCATGGCATCACCTTAAACTGACTGCTCAAGTACCATCGGCTTCTGGCCACAGCCAAGGCGAAGCGGTTCTTGCTCATTATTTCAGCAGCATCGAGAAGAAAGAGTATGGCGTCCTAGTCATCTACAAGGCAGAGGTATCCAGTGTTTTCGGACACACGCCAAATGGAGATGTAGGAGACAATTATGAGTATGACAGCTTCCTCAGCAAAGCCCACGAAGCCATTGTGGCGACTGCAGTTTGCATGGTCATCGGGGAGAAACAGAAACGGAATGTTGTATATGCGATCTTCAAAGCAATCAGAAAGGCCGGCGAGGACGGAGGAGGTTAGCTAGTTTCGCATCACTTCAACTATTCATTTATTCACTCATCACATTTGCATCTCGAAGATAGAATGAATATGAGTCCCAGATCATCCTCTCCATGTAGACAGCTAAAACAGCACAGCCCTAACACCGAGCCCAACTCCGACCAAATACCTACCCTATAGGAACGCAGCCAACTCCCCGTTGATTCACCTATGACTCAACGATAAGCAACAGTCACGAATTCCTTCACCACAGGAGCTGAAGAACGCCTCGTTTGTCATCTGCCCTGAAACCGCAAATGAGTAAAGTAAGGAAAGGTATTCTCGTCTTCTCGGGATTAACCTACCATTGACCCGCAACTCAATTCTGGTCTGGCCGATTTGTAAGGCGGCGGCGATGTAAGCCATCTATGATCAATCCAAACTATGTACTATACATCTTGGAAAGCAAGTCACGCACAGAATGACGCGGAATATGCGAGAAGGAGCCCGAATCAGAGTCCATACTATAATCCTTTATTGCAAAAATAGATCGTAGATCGGATTTCAAAGGATTAACAAGCAGAAAGTTGGTCATTTCCGGTCCGGTCTGTCCTGCCCCGTGGGTGCCTGGCGGATTTGTGTCATGAGGCAGACATATATTCGACGGGAGACAACAGAGAATAGGTATAAGTATAAATAGTAGCATCTTCATATTGTGGGTAGGACTCTTTAGATAGATTGCTTTCAATTCAGTCTATGAATTACATCTACGAGTTCGCAATCATCTTGACTTGGTCAGTCCTACCGGTCTTGAGACCATTCTCTTGGACTCGATTGTCGAAGAATTGGACCTTAGAAGCTAGAACGGTCCTCTCCTCTCCTCTTCCTTAACCTGACAACATCAATGGGAAGAGGTGGATACAACGCTCCTGCCCAGTCCACGAAGCCCTCCCATCCGGTACCCTGCCGCGCCTGCACTGGCGTCTTGCCCGGCTTGCCATCCATGCAAGGTCGTGGCGGATATAACGACGTGCATAGCGACGACGACTAAATAACGCTCGAGAGTCAACCTGAGTCTGTCGGTATATATTGACCCGGTTGAACTTCTTCTCGGCCATCATGAGTTGGAACGAACGGAGGTGCCTGGGATATGGGTTGTGGGACTGGAGTACGCCGATTTTGGTGGAAGCGATGCAACCGTATAGATGCAGAAGATTGTCAGACCGACGAATATATATGCAATTTCACTTTCCAACGCAGAACCTAGATCAAGCCCCGATGTTAGCCGCAAAGCAACATTATCATAATCACACACGAGAACCTACTTCTCGAATACGACGCCCAAGACATCCTCCACGTCCCCGCTCTCACCTTTGCCGGTGATCTTGGCGAGAGTGTCGGCGGCGAATCGCAGATGCTCGGCTGCCATCACGACATCAATTTCAGTCTCAATATTTCGATCATGAGCATAGCCGGGAGTTTGGAGCGTTTGGGTTTGGGTAGTCTCGTTCAGGAAATCGTCCAAGTGTTGCATGCATCTTTGTAGATTAGAGCTTTGTCGATGGGTCACTCCCAATGAATCTTCCCAATAGGAAATATCATATTGTCCATTCTCATCCCCTTCCATTCCCGCTGGGGATGCAATTTCTTCAAAAGTTGAAATCAAGCCTCGTAGGAATCCTTGCATGTTCCCCGGATCAGATTGCTCAGGCAGAGCCCCTTCCGAGGCCTCGTGGCAGGATATGTCGAATATGCGCTTCTCCGGGACGGCTGGAAACAGCGTCCTTATTTTCGTCCTCAAGTCATGCAGTGACTGGCCGAACCGATCTGCTGCGGGAAGCCGGTCGCACTTGTTGATGGCCACAACAATGCACTTTCCAGCTTGTACACAATCATTGACCGCATCGATTACCTCCTGGTCCACTGATAGTCGGTAAGGCGAGCCATTGGTCCCTTCCTCCAGGGAGACGACCAACACAACCACGTCCGATTCCAGAGCCCTGGTTCTGGCGCGCCGGATACCCTCCTTCTCAACTGCTCCAATGACCGCAGTTTCCTGACCGGTGGAAGCGCTCTTCTCAGACCGAATCCCAGCCATATCGCCAAGCTTGCAGTACCAGCCGCCGAGATCAACCCCGACATCCACAATGTCCCGAGTAGTTCCCTCCTCGGTGCTGACAATAGCGGCTTCTTTACCCACAATCCGATTCAAGAGGGAACTCTTGCCTGCATTAGGGGCACCAAGCAGGGCGATCTTGATCCCATTGCGCAGCAGTTCTCCCTTCGACGCATTTTCAATATGCAATCTCAGCTGAGTCTGCAGCGCACGGACCTGTCCTGCTACGGAGCGGACAAACTCCTCAGGAGACTCGTCGAAATACTGATCCTCGGAGAAATCAATCAACGCCTCCAGCTCCCCGCGCGCATATAGTAACTGCTGGCGCCACGATTCGTAGCGTCTCGAAAGAGCGTCACTGGCACCCCGAACAGCAAGGCGCCGCTGCTGTTCCGTATCAGCGGTGAGCGTATCACCCAATGCTTCGATTTGAGGCAGATCGAGCCGATTATTCATGAACGCTCTGCGTGTGAATTCGCCCGGTTCCGCATAGCGGACCAGACTCTCCGGCCGATTGCTGCGGGCAATAGCCGCCAGCACCGACTTTACGATAGCCGGCCCACCGTGAAGATGCAGTTCGAGGACGTCCTCGCCTGTGACGGTTTTGGGTCCAGGGAAATACAGTACAAGAGCGCCCGCATCGAGGACTGTGTTGGCGGACGGCTCTTGTGTAGGGTCGTAGAGGGTGCGTACTGCGGCAACGCGCGCGCGAGGAAGAGGTGCACTGGGACAGAGGGCGCGATAGATCTATTCAAACAGTCGAAGAGTATGTGTCAGTTGCGCTCTGAAATGATTGTCAACATTGACCTACCTGCACACATGCGGAACCAGAGACTCGTACAACCGCTATGGCTGCTCTACCGGGAGCAGTAGAGAGCGCATATATCGTCGAATCGGCCTCCAAGGAGAATCGAAAGCTCGAAGATGCAGAGAAGTGCCGGCAAGTGCTGGGGAATCTCCGCTGGGCTTGTCGTGCTAGATCAAGAGAAACTCCATGACTTGGAGCTGCTATGCGAGAATATCGGCTCCATGACGGGCGAATGGTAAAAGCCCGCCGTAGACTCCAAAAACCGAATGCTCGCATGCGCAGGCAGGTGAGTGGAAAGTTGTGGTTGGAAGTGGAGGGCGGAGAACCAGTGGTGATATTCCCGTTTTATCACTCAAGATATCACGTGACCGTATGCTTGTTCATGGGTTGGAACAATGGCTACGATTTACAGCATCTGCGTGTTAGACAGACCATCCTATAATGCTTAGAGAGCCTTGAGTGTATAGCTGGCCTACTTGTCAAGTGGTTCAGGGTTTAGGACTTTGCTTTGAAGTGGGTGGCTCCATTGATCTATTGACCTAGAGCAACAGACCATGCAGGTCAATGCGAAAACTTTAGGGACCAACATATGCATGGGGAAATATTCAACGACACGACACTTGCGTCACTTCGTCACGCCTGCGCGCCGAAAGACGCCGAGCCATACGCCAGACAGCCGACGCTTCAAGATCCACCGCCAAAGAAATACAACAAGGGCCAAGCAGTCGTGCCAGTACCGGAAAAGCACGAACCGCCGAAGGAACGCGCGAAGAGACGGTCAACAAATGAAGGAAACTATGTACAAAGATGGAATAAAAGAAAGGAAGCTTGGATAGATATGCAGAGAAGGGAACAGAAATTAAGAGATGCCGAAATATGGATGACGGGTAGTTGGGACGAGGTACTATCGAAACATGAGTCAAAGCAAATCACAAGGAAGGTATGAAAAGATCTAGAAAAGAGATGACCGTGCAGCTAATGTTGACTGAAAAGAAAGAAGTGGGCTGCAATGATCAAAAGGAAAAGGTGAAGACAAGTAACTGTGGGGGATATTATACACTGAGAGACATAGGGGAATGTTTCCCCGACGACATCAGTAAGTCTATCAATCAAACATTATATTATGAGAGTTCGGTGATTTTGTTTCGGCCGAGCCACCAGCAACCATGGGTACCAGATCAAGCCGACTGCTCTGTAGGTTGATGCTTTGGCGAGCCATCGAGGGAATTTTCGTCACCGGGTGATCCGTGATGCTCATCTGCGTGGGGCGAAACGACAATAGAGGGAGTTTGAGGAGGTTGTGAAGCCCCATTCTCATCATTCGAAGGACTGGCCGTGCCGGGTTCACTCAGTGCTG
The DNA here is from genome assembly GCF_000149645.3 of Aspergillus fischeri NRRL 181. Classification (NCBI taxonomy): domain Eukaryota; kingdom Fungi; phylum Ascomycota; class Eurotiomycetes; order Eurotiales; family Aspergillaceae; genus Aspergillus; species Aspergillus fischeri. The sequence continues at coordinate 1,265,401 of NW_001509760.1, read as the reverse complement.
AGGCTTCGGTACTGGGCGGTGGTGTTGCGGGCTCTGGGACGATCGACAGACTCGAACCGTCGGCGCTGTCTTTGCTAGCATTTCCTCCATTCCTCCTTCTCAGTCTGCGTTTCCGACGTTCCTCCTCGGCGCTCTCTCTTCTCCGTCGAGCACGCTCTCCGTTGTTGTCCATGTTATCCCTGAGACCTTGCAGCATGCTCGCAGCGCGGTCTGCAACGTCTTCGCTCTCCGACACCTGCAGCTCTTTCGTCTGAGTGTCTACGTCGGTCTCTTGACCTGGCGGGCTCAGAAGGCCGGTCTTTATGGTGTTAGCGACATTGCTGCCCACGAGAGTGGCACTATTATTGTCCGCCTGTGTTTCACCATTTGCGGGCTCAGATCCAGTAAGGTCCGGGATCTTCTGACCTGAAGCAATGCGGACCTGGTGACGTTCCTTCAACCTGGCGCGCCGACGACGATCACGTTGATCTCTAGCTTGAGGAGCTGCAGCTCTTAATTTCTCCAAAAGCGAGTCCATGGCACCGCTGGTAGCAGGAGACACCGGTGCATCGCCTGCACCAGAATTGTTGGCAAGGCCGGCGTTGACACGTTTGCGGGCGAGAGAAGCCTCTGTACGCTTTCGGGCCTCTTCGAGGGCAATGTTCTTCTCTTTCGATTTCTAGGAATGGATTAGCCATGGTTTTCATCGCCACAACGAACAGACACAGAAACTCACCTTCCACTCCAACAAGAACGAAGCCAGCTTCGCAAAGAAGTCCCGCCGAGCTCCTTCATCTGTATTATCTTCTCCGTAAAAGACCATGATGTCGTCGTACGTCTTGACCATCTCCTCCAGATAAAGCTGCATTTGCTCCGCCTTTCTTCTGGCATCTTTCATACTTCGCTGGACGATTTGACTCACGCGGTCCTGTGGATGGAACTTCTTGGGATCGCTTAGATTGCCAGCATCGAGGCTTGCCTGCACGTTTTTGATATTATCAATGTACTTCTTGGCATCCGCCCGCAACTGGTCGACGTTGATCTTCTGGACTCCGATGACGCCACCAATCTCATCAACGAAACCTTCCCACTCGGGGTACTGATTGCGGACAATACGCTCAACGAGGTCTGCGAATGTTGTCTCATTCTTATCATCCTTGACCATGCCAAGGCGAGCGAGCGAGCTCAACTTGAAACCTTGAGCCTGCTTGTTGGCGTCGTTCATGAAGTTACCGATATCCAGGATCAGTCCAAGAACATTCATTAAGGAGACTGAGTCTCTCAAGGTCTCACTGACCCTCACGACCTCGCGGATTTTTGTCGAGAGATGCTCATAGTCCGGCTCGAAGGAGCGTGTCAGTGCAAGAGCCCGCATTCTCGCTTTCCAGTAATGATTTAGCTCAAAAGCAGTGTAGAGGTAGATCTGGTCCTCCCGTGTAAGCTCGGTTGGATCTTGCTCCCGCTCAGAACTAGCGGCATCAGGCCCTGTCCAATCCTTGCTGTAAGGCGCCATTAGCTTGGAGACATTCTCAGGTATCGTGCACATCTCCTCTCGCTGCAAAAAATCCATGACCACCATATTGTCCATAATTTCTGGGTCGCAATGGATAATCATACGGACGACATCATCGATAGGATACTGCGAAAACTTGGCCAATGCGATCTGGAAGGTCTTCGACAAGTCGTTTGAGATGATCTGTTTCTTGTCTTTGCGCTGCTTGGCACCGGAGCCGGCCCCAAAGATCTTGGTCTCCTTCGCCATGAATAACCTCTCGACTTCGTCCAAGACACCCTTCTTCGCCAACTCGCTGTACTTCTCTTCCTTCGCTTGAGGAGTGGGATCGCGAATAGCCCATACTGTTACCTGTGGAGTATCGACCTTGTCCCAATGAAGAGCCTTGAGTTTCTTCTTAGGTCTAATAGATGACAAGACGGCAGTTGGGTGAGAAGGCGCTGATTGCGAAGCCATGTAGTTGGCTCGCCAGCCTCCGCCAACACCAGGCGGCGGAGGTGGTGGGGGTGCTCCGAACCGACCTGGGGGAGGTGGAGGGGGTGGAGGCATTCCTCCAGCAAAGCCAGGAGGGGGCGGAGGAGGCGGCGGAGGCGGAACTCCCGGACCCTTGGCACCCGGCGGCGGGGGTGGAGGGGGA
>NW_001509760.1:2016-22882 GCF_000149645.3 Aspergillus fischeri NRRL 181 | reverse complement strand
CAGATATTCTATCCACACTAATAAGATTAATCCCTAATTCAGGGATATAATAGACATCCTTTATTATATCTATATACCCTGAAGGGTATTTTATAAGGATATCACCCTGATATTTAGCTATTAGGCTTTTAGCCTTGCCCCATGAAATTATTTTGTTTATTTCTTTATATCTAAAGAAATAGTCCATTCTATGGATGGTATTTATAGTGGCAGCACTATCAATAACAAAATCCACTTTTAATCCTTCTTGAGGTAATAAGTGATCATTAGTGACTAGATGATCTAGTTCACTATTATTGATATTAGTGACTGCCCTAGTATTAGGGGTTATAAGAGGTAGGCATACCTCATTCCCAGCTATATCAAATAGCTGGTCATCAGGGATATCATTTATATTTAGCAATGGATCAGGGTCCATAGCCTGAAGGGTATATATTTCAGGATTCTTAGTCATATCTTGATCTAAATGATCATATTCATGACTATTAGATGAATCATGATTCGAATTGGTGTTCGATTGAGGATTTGAATGAAGATTCATATTTGAGGAATCATATAAGACATCAGGATCTAGACTAGATAGGACTGCTGCTAGAGCATCCTTATCCTTTAGTCTAGTCTGATTCTTTTGGTTCTTTTGAACCTTTATATCCTTTTGATTCATCTTATCATTCTTATTCCCCTTTTTCCACCCTTTAGGTGCCTTATTAGGGAATAAGAAATAGCAGTTACTAGTATCATGACTAGTAAGCTTGCAATGTTGGCAGTATCTGCCTAAGGCCTGCCTTTTATAGGATTTACCCTTAGCCTTAATATATAGTAGCCTATGGCTATTATTATGACCATTTTCCCTTCCTCGTGCCTCGTCTGCAAGGCTAGAAAATAGGGATTCAATGGTATAGGCTTTAGGGTCATTCCTAAGGGCCTGGGTTATATTAGATATAAACCCTTCATATTCATTGCCTAGGCTATTTAGCACCCAGGCTATAATAACCTGGTTAGGCAGAATGATATCTTTTCCTTTTAGGTCATCTACTAATGCCTTAACCTTATTAAGGTATTCCTCCATCGATTGGAAATCATCCAATGTGGTATTAAAGAAATCCTTTAAGGTAAGATATTCAGTAGTAAACCCCTTAGGATTATAAAGATCTTGAAGCCTTATCCAGGCCTCTTTAGCCCCAGCTATATCCTTTATATGAAGAAGGGGTCCATCTTCACATAGAAGTTTAATAATAGCTAGTGCCTTATCATTTTTCTTGCCAGAGATATCTTCCTCTATAGTAGAGGATAGATCTTCCTTTATAAGGGTAGCCTTAGTCCTAATAGACCAGGTTATATAGTTATCTGAGCCTCGTAGCTTTGGTAGGCTTATCTTATCCATAGATGCCATATTAAATATGACTTCTATAGGCTCAGAATATCGATTGATAATCAATCGATGCTAGGCATGAGCCTAGTATATGGATATGAAAGGATATCGATCAATAAATGATCAATAGTATAGATGCCTAGGCTAGGCCTAGGTATAATGAATTGCCTTTGAGCAAGGCCGGGCTCATAACCTGTGAATAAAAATGAACAGTATATACTAAATAGTATATAAATGACAAAGGAAATTTCATGAATATAGAGGGGAATAGATGGCTTGCCTAGGTATAAAGGAAGAATAGGAGGAATGGTAGTAGAATAGAATAGAATAGTAGAAGGAAAAATAGCTAAGGATATCTTAGCTTAATGTCTTAATTCCTTAATTAATTATGACTAGCTATAGGGTGATTTTAAGGGTGTATTTATAGATGATTCCTTCTAGCATAGGCCATTCGAATATTGAATGATCTCATAGCTGGGTGATCTCATAGATTAGATCACCATTTGCTAATGGTTGAAATCGATGATGATCAATGATGATCCATGACCATAAGGTTAGAACCATAGATATGATCAACGATCAACCATAGCGGATCAACCCATGGATATGGTCAACAATCAACTATAGCATGGTTTTCACCAACATATAGCTTGACCTGCATCTTAGAGTATTATGAAGTGTCCCTTATATAATAGTTTTATAGTAAAATAAAGGGTGTAAGTAACTAATAAAAATGTTTTTCTACTTAGTAGAAGTTAAATAGTTAGTTTAATACTAAACACTGATCAATAGTGAATTGAAAGAAGTAATTTAATATAGTCTAATTGAGATATACCTACTATACTCTGCAGTTTAAATATATTTCTATAGTAATAAAGAGTACCTTTACTGATGTAGCTTATTAACCACCATAACATGATAATATTATCTTAAGACTTAGATAATAGATAATTACCAGTGTTAATTTATTAAGAGACAGCTGAATTACTTAAGATTTCATATGTTTAAGGACTATATATTAATCAAAAGCACAGAGGTGACTGGAACAGGTGTAAATAATAGTATTTTATTTAAGTTAGTCAGCAGAATTATGCATCTTAGCATGGCCTAGTTAGGAAAATTATACTAAAATAAAATAACCTAGGTAACCCAACTAGGTAGCCCAGTTGGGTTCTGGGCTGGGCTTGGGCTTAGAGAGGGTGTTCCGGGTTTTAGTTACCTGGGCTGGGTTTTGGGCTCAAGGGGGGTGTTCCAGGTTGGGTTTTGCTGAGGTCTACTCGTGGGACAGAGCCCGCCCTGGCTAGCTAACCAAAGTCGCACGCTGTAATCCAATTGCTAGTCAGATATTGATTGAACTTTTGGATACTTCAAGGGAGCCGTGCTTGGTCACATACCTACGCCTGATCACAGTAAACACCGGCAACTGGCTTACGCACGGTGTTCTAGCCGGCCAATTGGTTGCTAACAAGTCTCATTATGAGACGCCAGAACAGCTAACAAGATGGCGAGTGTGTCCAAGTCATTGCGAGTTACGCTGCAGCATCATGCGTTGATCCATAGAGACTACAAGCAGTGGCCGAAGTTATCGTAGAGGCATCAATGGTATTATTAAGAATTGCGACTCAAGAAAGCAATAGCTAAGCTACTAGCTTGATAAGACAAACTACCAGCGGGACCCCGCCTATGTTGGCTCGCAGGCCATGAAACAACAAGCAGATTATCTTCAGGCGATATCGCCAAACAGTTGCAGCACGCCTTGCGTGCTCTTGCTTTCTCAGAGATCATAGTTTATGACTAACAAACAAGCCCGGTGGATTTGTTAGAAATAATGATAACCATTTCATACTCTCTTGGTCTGAGGCACAGGATTTAATATCTGTCTGTAGCTTGAGAATATCATCAGAAGTTCCTTGCCGTAGAAACTTAATAAGTCTCTTGAGTGTGTCTTAGGTCTGTTCCGCCTTCTTCAACGCGGATTTTCGACGCCTGTCTTGCCTTGCGACGAATATGCAATTTGCGTGTATGGCTACACACTGATCGCATGGGGATGAGCTGGAACACTACTATAATTAATAAATTTCAAGCGAATAAGTCGCAATATCTGCCTATGTAAGTTTTAAATAATGACAAGAGACGCGAGCTTTTCGCTCCTCTTGTTCCCTATACACACGGCGTCCACGAGACATAACCTGACTCCACTCTCGTTCGCAGCCAGAATTGACACGGGAAATAGTCTCCGCTATATAGAGGGGCTGGAGTTTGTTGCTTCTTCAGTGCGATTTCAAGACTAACTAGTGGCTGACTTAGCAGTAGAAACGTTTCCAATGAGTGTCTTATTCATATTCCTACATGTACGGCTTAACCTGAGTCTCCGACCATTCCCAATATTGCCTCCCAAGTTCCGGGTCCAGGAGGTCCTTTCGAGCGGGCTCAATCTTACCAAACGGGGACACTAGAGGAGGAAATGCGATTTAGTAGTTACTAGTGACTATAATAACCGAGGATAGCAAACTTACCCCAACCTCCATTATTCTCCTCCGTAATCGAGGGGTGTAACCCTGCAAAGAGCTCGGTGTATGCCCCGTTAATGGGCTCGTGCGATATAAGTCTCTAGGTTCATGATTAGCATCCAGCTTGCAAGGTTAAAATCAGATACAGATGGGTATCACATACAAACATCGCTAGCTGCATCCTCGGCATACTTTGCTGCAGGTTCGTGACGAAATTCCCTGGGTTAAGTGCCTTGATAATAATCAATCACCTGGTTATACCAGAGTAAGAGTGAGTAAGTTGTGGTGCAAAATTAAAACATACCACGCTAATAATACCCTCGCCAGCGGTTCTCCTTGCAAACTCTGCAGAGTGAAGGACATTTCCAGCCTTGCTCCGCGAGTACTTGGACCAAATCCCCTCCTCGACATGGTAGTCCATATTTGAAAAGTTAATCGCGGGCCGAGGAGCGCTATCCGCCGCGCTAGACGACACCCATACAACACGCACTGAGTTTTTCGGCGCAGTCTTTGCTGTTGCAACCAGGACCGGCCGCAGAAACTGCGTGAATAGAAAGTGTCCCAGGTTATTTGTTCCAATCTGCAGCTCGTAACCCTGAACGGTCTTGGACCCCTGCGGTGGAACCATCACCCCAGCATTGTTCCAGAGCACATCGAGGCGGGTTTCCTTGGCCAGAAATTCACCTGCCGATTGCTTGATTGTCGTGAGGTCGTCGAGCTGCAGGCGGAGGAAGATGAGCTCTCCCGTGGACGAGGGATGCGCGCGCTGAATCTCACGGATCACCTCCCTGGTTTTGGCCTCCGATCGAGCTGCGACGTAGATCTTGGCATTGTGTAAGTACAGGATTTTTACCAGCTCCTTTCCGAGACCGCCTGACCCTCCAGTGACTATAAAGACCTATATGGAAGGTTATTCTATAGCTCATTTTGGAATGTGCTGCTGTCAACGCGTACCTTGCCATGTTGGTCGGGGAGGTTTTGTTCGGTTAAGACAGGCTTGTGAGGGAAGAAGGTGCTTCGCCGCATTTGGAATTTGTTGCGAGATGGGTGGAAAAATATTGCGTTTTATCTGTGTAGGAGTGAATTGATTGATGGATGATATTACTGGCGTCATGTAGCATCCTGGCTTGTTCTTATAGCCCTCTCGACTTGGTCTGATCCATGGGATGAGACGATCATTTCTGTGCTAAACCTTTTTTGGACAGATGCGGCCGCGCTGTCCGCATCATGTTTTGCCTCCTTCTCAGACTCCTTGCACTTCAATTCAGCCTTCTTTTTTCTGTCATGGAGTCTCCTACGCAAAACGCCACCGCCCCTCAAGCATGCGGGGCGTGTAAAAAACACAAGCGGAAATGCGACAAATTGCTGCCTCAGTGCAGCCTTTGCATCCGCACCTGCCGCACCTGTGACTATAACGATGCTCCCAGACCCCCTCCAACGGCGGCCGAGTTCGCCGCTCTCCAAGGAAGACTGGCGGAACTGGAGCACCGGGTGCGCAGTACTTCCTTGCCCTCGGACTCTATGTCCGCTACCCTCAGTGTCTCTGGGAACAGTACGCTTCCCGCTGAATATATCGCAACGAAAGGGCCTAGCCAGGGACCAGCCGACTTCCCGTCGGCTTTGTTCTTGGATTTTGACTGCTACCGATGGTCGAATATGCAACTGCCAAGACCGGATGTTGGCATTCCGACGGTAAGGAAGGAGTGAATTCTCCATCATTCCCACCCTCCTTTCAACCAGCACCATCAAAAACAGTAGCTAACGAATGTCCAGGAAGTACTGGGAATCCTCAGCCAGGAAAACACTGTGCTAGAAATTTCAGCCCTTTACTTTGGCACAATTCATCGCTGGCTGCCTATAGTCTCAAAAAAGCGCATGGAGCTTGGCATCTCGTTGCAGAACAGCGGACCAGACCTCGCCATGCTTTTCCTCGCAATGAAACTGAACATTTCCCTTCCAACGGCTGGAACTAACTCACTGTATTCAATTTCAAAAAGCTTTTTGGCGACGCTGGAAGCAGGTGGTCTGGTATCCCTTGTCTATCTGCAAGCCATGATCCTAGTCGCCGTCTACGAATACAGCCACTCCATCTATCCGGCCGCATGGATGACTGTGGGAGCATGCGCCCGACTCGCTGATCTCCTTGGGCTGTCATCGGGTACGGACTCGATGAAAGTTATGAGTCGCGCGGTAAGTACAGCTGGTCTTGACGAGTTGAGCGGGTACCATGACTCACCCTCTCAAGTAGACGACATGGACGGAGGTGGAAGAAAAACGACGGGTTTGGTGGGCCATATATATCCTAGATCGGGTTATATCCCTCGGCAGTCGCAGGAGATTCTGTTTTCCTGAGCCGATGGATGGCCATGTCCTTCCTGCCAGCGATGAAGCTTGGGTAAATTGCCTACTTCCCTTTCTCTTCTTCGGAATAAAAAGGGAACACTACCGGGTACTGATAGATATCCACCTCCTAGGATTCGGGCGATGTGACAAACATTATCCAGCACTCAAGCACAACCCCTTTATCAACCCAAACATCGCCATTTGCTCGGCTCTGTCAATCCGCTATGTTCATCAGCCGCGCCGCGGCATTCCGCAATAGTTCCCAGACGGCGCCCCTGAACCATATAAGTGCACGTACTAGCCTGACCGAGGAACTTTGCATCTACAGTTCGATCCTCACCGACGAAATTATCTCCTCCTCCTTGGATGGCTACTTTCGCCTGCTCGCGCCCCGCTGCCTGACGTGGTCCGCCCTTTTCATGCTGCTTGATAACTACTGCTGCCCTGAGAAGCTCAGCGACGAACCGGGTTTCACCCCGTCCGGCGAAGTCAAGGGAACGGAGGAACTCGCTACACAGCTACAGGCCACGCTCGTCGTGCGAAGTATCAGCGACCAGGCGCATGAGCAGACAAAGACCCTCATGGACATTTTATTTGGCCCGGCTTCAAGTATGGATAGTATGAATACAATAGGGAGTTTGAGTCCGCTCTCGCTAGACGCGCTGTATTGCTCCATGGTCACATTCCAGTGGATCTATCGTGAGGGGGGAGAGGAGCTGGCCAAGTCTCAACTAGAGGATATGGAGGCTTGGATGCGGAGATTGAGTGAGCGGTGGAGGCTTGCCTCTGAGTATCTGACTCTCTCCGAGATCTACCGTACTGTTGAAACCTCCTAAATGCAATCTGAAAGCAATACTGAATGATACATTCTCCCTACACGACCGGGCCGCCCCCCCCCCCCGTCGCGCCCCCGCCCTCGTGCCCGGGACCCCCCCCCGCCGGCCACCGCCTCCCCACCCCCCCGCGTCCCGCGCCGTCCGGGAGGGACGATCGGGGTCTCATCTGGTTCCTCTACTCCCCAGGGGGTGATCCACCGCGCCCCTGATGGACTTCTCCGCCTGCTCATTGGTCCGTCTGGTCCGTCCGGTCTGTCTGTCCGTCCGTCTATTTTATTTTTATTTGTCTGCTCCACCTTTCCTTGCGCATGTTTTATGTGTGCGTGCTCCCCTCCCGTCCCTCCCCAGGGTGCATGCCCATAGGCTGGTGCTTCCTGGCTGGGCCTGCCCGCCTGCCCATACCTCTCTAGTGCTTGTGCTTCCTCCACACGCACTTACACTTAGATACACATGGCTTTTGCCTGATCCCTGATATATAATTTAATATAATTCCTTTTTCTTTCTGTGTCAGCCCCCATAAGCTGCGTATCGCGTTCAGAACTTATGACCTATGTCACGTCGCATAACACCATGTATAATCACCTGCTGAGGGGGATGTGGATTCTGATTAATTTATAGAGCAAGCAGAGAGATTATCATCATTAGAACAAGCTGGTTAATTTTCCATCTCTACTATCCTATTCTAATTCTCTCCTCTTCCAATATTATCTTTGAAATGGACCTATTTCTCCATAATCCTACCTACCAGGTCTGGATCTGCACTGCACCTCGCTGCCAGTATGCAGTCTCACCCCAGACCTTACTGGGCCATCTCCACGCCTGCCACCGGTCTCATTCCGCAGTGGCCACTCCTGCTCTCTGCTAGGCAGTGCTGACCCAGATGCTCCAGCGGCCATGGGTGGACCCTCACCAGGGGCCCTGCCCCCAGCCCTCCGCGGGGGACCCCCCCGTGCCAGGCCTGCCGGTGTACCAGGGTTCTGGGTGCCCGCACTGCCCTTATATCTGCCGGTCCCTGGCCCGGCTTCAGGACCACCGCGCCCAGAAACATCAGGATCAGGATGGGCACTGGGGCCGGGGCAGGCTCCCAGCCGCCCAGGCCCGCCTAGCAAATTGTGTGGTGAGCTGTCAGCGCTTCTACCATATAGGGCCAGGGAGCCACTTCTTTGAGGTCACCTGCGCCCCCCCTGCTCCGGCACTAGGCAAGTAGGGGTCAAAGGTCCCTTCCACTGCGGCCATGACCCCTGCGGACCGGATCCGCGCCCACATCAATCAGGCCCTGCAGGAGAGGGAGGCCGCCGCAGAGCTTGCCAATGGCCAGGTCCCCAGCCTTAACACATACCCGACTGAGGTCTCTCCCTGGCTGGAGCTAACCCACTGGCCAGAGTACCTGCGGGGGCAGGACCTGACCGCGGTGGCCCTGCTGGGTTGCCTGCTAGACCCAGCATGGGAGCCCCTGCTGGCCCTATTCAGTGCTAGTGTTGAGCGGCTGGTCTAGCAGGCCTACCAGACCATCTGGAGCAGCCAGATCAATGAGTTTGATCAGATCCAGATCAACACCTTCTTTCGCAAGCCTGGGCTCTGGAACTGGCCCATCCAGATCCACCTGCGGCTAAAGACCTATCACTAGTACTGCCAGGTCTGGTAGTGGCTAGTCTGCTTCGCCTACTACAGCACCCAGCCTGACCAGCCCATCCAGCTGCAACACCAGCTCAACACCACCCAGCTGGCCGCGCTAGACCAGATAGAGGAGTACAGCCAGGAGCTGCTTGCCCTACGCGCCAAGGGGGTGCCAGATACCCCACAGGTATTACAGGCACCGCAGGCACCGCAGGCATCGGGGGCATCAGGGGCATCAGAGGCATCACATACACGACTCCAATCACTTGCACCATGGCCACCAATAGCGCCCCCAGTGCCCCAGACGTTGGCAGAAACACTAGGACCCCCAGTGCTACCGGCACCCCCAGCACTATCCTCCCAGGAGAAAAAGGCACAGGACCAGCTAGACCAGGCCTGCCTGGCCCTCTCCATCGCCCTCCTAGATCATACCCTGAAGGGGGATCTCTTTGAAAGCACCCTGGTTGCCTTCCTGGCAGTACTAGGGGTGGACCCTGCGCGCCAGACATTCCAGGAGCCCTGTGCCTATGCTAGTTACCTATCTGGGCTAGTTAAGATAGCCCAGATGCTGGTGGCCCTGCAGGCAGTCCATCTGACTAAGACTGGTGAGGTCAGCCACCCAGCAGATGCCCTGGATGAGATGCGCGAGCGCTTCCTGCTGTATGGGGTGCGCGCCCCCTTTAGCTGGATCACACGGCTGCGCACATACAGGAAGAAGATCCAGAACAGCACCACTAGCCTGGGCTATATCTACTGGAGTAGTGATGAGCAGACCCTCAGCTATAAAGACCTGCGGCTCAGCATGCAGGGGCTACACCAGTTCATTACCAGCTAGGTGCAGCTAGCCTAGGCAGACCTTACACGGCTCTTCCTACTCTATGAGGAGGAGGTGTGGGAGGAGGTAGTACCCCAGCTGGTGCTGCACAAGCTACAGGATGATCCCACTAATAACCAGCAGGGCTGGAACTTCCTGTGGGACCAGCGTACCCGGGCAGCCCTGCCTACCACAGGGGAGTGGTGGCTGCTAGACTGCGTGCTAGGGGCAGACTGGCTACAGGAGGAGTTCCTACAGCTACACTAGATTAGCCAGCAGGACCAGGTGCTGTGGCAGGAAGGTGTAGTGAACCACTACCTACAGCAGGCCAAAGCATTCCTAGAGCACCTACTTCTATTAGTCTATATTACTGGGGGGCAGCCAGGCCGGGCCACAGAGCTACTCAGCCTGCGCCATAGTAATACCCTGCATGGCCGCCACCGCAATGTATTCATTAAGCATGGGCTCGTGAGCACGGTCACTATGTACCATAAGGGGTATTCCATTGATAACACCATGAAGATCATCCACCGGTATCTGCTGAAGGCTGTTAGTGAGCTAGTGGTCTACTATCTGTGGCTAATCCTGCCCTTCTGCCAGGCACTGCAGAAGCTGGTCCATGGGCAGAAGGGCCCAGCATCCGCCTTCCTATGGCCTGTGGGGGATGGGAGCTGGGATAGTAGCCAGCTGCGCAAGGTCCTCCAGCATAAGGCACAGACCCATCTACAGACCAAGATGAATATCCTGTCCTACCAGCACGCAGCTATCGCCATCTCCTGTGTACACCTGAAATGTGGGGGGTTCAAGCAGGACTATGGGGCAGATGATGCGGCCTTAATGAGCAGGCTAGCCATGGGTCCTGGATCACAGGCATAGTGTATGCGCGGGGGCTACAGGAGGCACTAGGCCATGTAGAGGCACGGCAGCGCTAATACCAGGCTATTAGTCGTGAATGGCATGGGTTCCTAGGCTTTGAAACCTACCTAGGGCCCCGCAAGCGGCCTGCAGGGGGTGATCCTGAGGTAGGGTGGTCAAAGAGGCAATGTATCATGGTGGAGATGGACTATGATTAGGGGGGGGTGGGGAATGGGGTATGGAATCAAGTGAGGAATTACAGGAGGAATTAAGTGAGTAATTAAGGATGAAGTTAAGCATGAAAATCAGCATGGAATTAAGCAAGAAATTAAGGAAGAAAACAAGCATGGAATTAAGTGAGGAATTAAGCATGAAATTGAACTTGGAATCATATATAACATCAAGCATGTGACATTGACCAGGGCATTAATAGAGGAATTAAGTATATAATTAAGTATGCAATCAAGTATGGAATTAAGTATGGAATCGAGTATGCAATTGAGTATGGAATTAAGTATGGAATTGAGTATGCAATCAAGTATGGAATTAAGTATGGAATCAAGTATGGAATTGAGTATGACATTAAGTGGCATCAAGCATGGTAGGGAGGATGACTGGACCAGCCCAAAATACAGGATGACCGCCCGGCAGCGCAAGAAATGGCAGCAGCTGTGGCAGCTAGCTAGCCAGGCCCCAGGCTGCCCTATCCCACAAGGGTTAGGAACTGTACTAGAGTTCCATTAGGGCTTTAACTATATTAGGTATAGTAGCTATCTTGGCATGGTATAGTTCCATTCTTTTCCTTAGGTATAGGGCTGCTACCAAATCAAGATAGAATTTATTGAAATTTTGGTAGCCTTTTAATTCTGGTATAAAGTCTAAGATAGTAAAATTTCAATGGGAAATTCCTTTCTTTAGGTGTGTTATAGCTGCTCCTTTTTTCCAGCCTTATATGATGGGGTTTACTAAGCTGCTGATTAGATAAGGTAAGCATACTAGCTACATAATTCAGGGGCTCATTCAGTATAAGATTATAATCTTATCATCCTAAATCTGTATCTGAATAGATAAGATCTTTATTCTGAATTAATTTCCTATTATGGAGCATCAGTTCTTCCTAAAATTATCCCAGTTCCCAGTTATTATATGCCGGATATGCCGCCATGGTGTCTGGCCTAGTGAGGTTAGTAGCCATCTACAGGGGAAGAATCATCATCTCCCACAGGCAACCGCGAAGCAGGTTCACAAGGCCATTCAGGGGTGGGATGGCATTGAGCATGATCCCCTAGCTATTCAATGGCCAGCTAGTCTAGCTTAATCAATCCCTGAGCTGGATGAGTACCCAGATGGGTTACTATGCCAGCATGCACCTATGCAATGCCACTATGTCACAAGATCAATCAAAACCATTAAGCGACATTGGCGTGAGCATCATGGGTGGAAGGTCCTATATAAAGGGGGCCGACCTAATCACCATGAGCAGGAACAGGCCCAAACTATGGTCCAACAGGGGTTCAAGGTAGTGACCTGCCAGCGGTTTTTCCCTTCACGAAAGGGGTCCCACTATATCTGGGTTCGAAGCCCTGAGCCCCTGGCTAGGCCAGCAGGCCCTGCGCCTAGCCTGGGTGTCCAGGCTGCGGTAGATGAGGTGGTGCAGGCCTGGGAGCAGGCCCAGGCCCGGGCTAAGGCAGACCAGGCCATCCAGGCCAGCCAGTTAACTGACGCGAACCCCTGGCTGCGGATGACTCGGTGGGCCGACTATCTGCAGGGCATCCAGGCCCATGACCTGCTAGCCTGCGTGGCAGCCCCGGAGGAAGATCCCCAGGATGCCACTGAGCAGTGTGTGCAGGTCGTCTGGGCCACCATGGAGCAGGTCGCCTGTAAGAGCCAGCAGACAGTCCAGCATTGCGGCCAGGCCATCCAGGTGGAAGCTGTCCAGTCTGAAAAGGGGCAGACCCCGCACCGGCCATTATTAGCATATATGGACGAGGCCGCAATCCAGAAGCATGTCCGTCCATGGCAGCAGATATTAGCATTCATTGCCCGCACGCAGGCCCCGCATGACTGGACCAGCCTGAAATACGGGATGACCGCCCGGCAGCGCAAGAAATGGCGGCAGCTGTGGCAGCTAGCTAGCCAGGCCCCAGGCAGCCCCGATCCCATGGATCCCAAGACTGACGACCCGCAGCGGCAGGCATGGGCCATGACCACCATTGAAAAAGCATGCTTAGAGTTTTGCATTGAGTTGCTGAACCAGCGCCATCGCAGCCATGAATATGAGAGTGCACTGGTATGCGCCATGGCTGTGTTGGGGCAGGGGGACACTGGCTGGCGGGACCCTGAGAGCTACCCCCTGATATTATCCCACATGATCAAGGTGGCCCGATTCATGGTGGTGCAGAAGGCATTATGGATGGACCCTAATCCATGGCAGATTATTCAGACCTGGGCGCGGAAGGACCAGAGCGCTGAATGGGTGCTGGCCAGCGCGGATGATCAACTCAGGGAGATTGATGAGGGATATGGCAGCAATGACCCCCCATCCACCCCAGGGCCCCCATCATCGCCCCCGTCATCCATCCATAGTGATGACCCATTGCCCGCGGTTAACATTTGCCTGAGCCGCCGGCCATTCCAGGAGCAGGTGACATGGATGATGCACTAGTTTATGATCCGTGGGACCCACGGCCCCATGGAGACATTGCTAGACTGGCGCACATATGGATTAAAGGTCCATTATAATCATACAGCCCCCGGCCATGTGACATGGATGGGGGAGGACCAACTGTTATACCAGCAGATGGCATTCACCATGGGCGATTTCCGGGGGTTCATCCATGGATTGGTGACCGCGGCCCGGGAGATACTTAGTCATTTATGCATGCAGGATCATGCGCAGATGCCCCCCATTCCATGGATAGCATTATATGACGATCCCAGCCAGAGCCAGGCCGGGTGGAACTTTATGCACGACGCACGGACCCAGTGGCCGGTGGATGGGACCCACTGGATGATCAACCGGCTGCGGGCTGAGCCAGCCATGCAGCGGCATTTCCTGCGGGGGGGCCGATTCCACCCCAGTGCCATCCAGCAGTACTGGCAGCGCGTGGCCCAGTTTAAGGAGAAATTAGCCATTATGGTGCATGTCACCGCAGGGCAGCCGGCGTGGGCCCCAGAGTTATTAAGCATTCAGTATTGCAACACAGCGAACAGTCGCCAGCGGAATATATATATTAAGGATGGCATGGTGACATTTGTGACAGCATATCATAAGGGGTTCCATGCTAGTAATGATGTGAAGATCATCCATCGATATGTGCCGCGGGAGGTCGGGGAGTTGGTGGTATGGTATATCTGGCTGGTGATGCCATTTGTCGACCAGTTGGCTGCATGGCAGGCCGCGCAGGTCGCGCAGGGGAGCCAGGCTGTGCAGGGTAGCCAGACCGCGCAGGGAAGCCAGACCGCGCGGTGGAGCCAGGCCGCGCAGGGAAGCCAGACTGCGCGGTGGAGCCAGGCCGCGCAGGGAAGCCAGACCGCGCAGGGAAGCCAGGCCGCGCAGGGAAGCCAGACCGCGCAGGGAAGCCAGGCCGCGCAGGGGAGCCAGGCCGCGCAGGGAAGCCAGACCGCGCGGTGGAGCCAGGCCGCGCAGGGAAGCCAGACCGCGCAGGGGAGCCATGGAGCACAAGGCAGCCAGGTCGCGCAGGGGAGCCAGGCCGCGCAGGGTAGCCAGACCGCGCAGGGAAGCCAGACCGCGCGGGGGAGCCAGACCGCGCAGGGGAGCCAGGCCGCGCAGGGGAGCCAGGCCGCGCAGGGAAGCCAGACCGCGCAGGGGAGCCAGGCCGCGCAGGGGAGCCAGACCGCGCAGGGGAGCCGGGCCGCGCAGGGAAGCCAGACCGCGCAGGGGAGCCAGGCCGCGCAGGGGAGCCGGGCCGCGCAGGGAAGCCGGGCCGCGCAGGGAAGCCATGGAGCACAAGGCAGCCAGGCATGGTTATGGGGCCCCGACCCCGGTACCGGCCGTGAATGGTCGTCCGAGCGGTTCCGGGAGGCGTTGAAACGGGAAACCCGCACCCGGCTCGGCACCGCCATCCATATCGCGGCATACCGGGACATCGCCATTGGCATCAGCCGCCGATTTTTGCGGCCATCCACTGCGTTCCCCCATAATATCCAGGAGGCCGAGCCGGCCCCAGCAGCCATGGATGCCGATGCGGAGGAGAGCATGGATATTGAGCAGTGGATGGGCCATATTGCTGATTTACAGGCCGCCCATTCATCACATGTTGCTGGCATGGTATATGGCCGCATCATGCAGGAACAGGCCGGCAGCACCGCCCACCGGCAGGAGATGTTCCGGTTATCCAGCACCGATTGGCACCTGTTTTTAGGATTTGGGGACCCCCCCGTCCACGTTAGGCAAACGCAAACGGGCCCCGTGGGAGGATCAGGCCGAGGTCAGCCGCATGGAACGCCGCCACTAGTTGGCCACCATGGATCTGGAGGCAGCCGCGCAGCGCATGACCGGGCGGCCCGACATGCAGTTCCGGGGGGTCCAGGACCCGGCCATGCAGGCCATCCAGCGGGGAGAGAGCCCCGTGGTCGCAGTGATGCCCACCGGCGGGGGGAAGAGCATGCTGTTCATGGTGCCCGCGTTCGCCGCCCCTGGGGGCACCACCATTGTTGTGGTGCCGCTGGTCGCATTACGAGCTGATATGACCCGGCGATGCCAGGAGCTCGGCATATCATGTGTGCCGTGGGAGAGCCGGCGGCCCCCCAATGCCGCATCCATCGTGTTAGTGACGCCCGAATCTGCGGTCAGCCCCGATTTCCAGACGTTTTTGAACCGGCTGCGGTGGACCCGGCGGCTGGACCGGATCGTGATCGATGAATGCCATGTGGTGTTGAATGACCAGCGGGATTTCCGGCCCCAGATGGCCCAGCTGGGCCAGTTGGTCCAGGCCCGCACCCAGATGGTGTGGTTGACCGCCACATTGCCCCCGAGCATGGAGGACGAATTATGCCGGCGGATGAAGCATGACCGGGCCGCCGTGACCATATACCGGGCCCGGACCAGCCGGCCGAACGTGGCATACCGGGTGTGGCGGCCGGACATGACCGGGGTGGGCCGGGGGCCGTATCAGTGGATCGAGAGCGAGGCCGTGGTGGCATTCATTCAGGACCGCATCCGACAAGCCGCTGGGGGGAAGGTGATCATATATGCGAATATCATCGGGCAGGTGACGGCCATGGCGCAGGTGCTTAGGTGCGAGGCGTATTACAGCGAGCAGTTGGACAAGGCCGGGGTGTTAGCGCGGTTCATGGGGGCCAGCCCCGTGATCACCGCCACCAGCGCGTTAGGCATGGGGGTGGACATCCCCAATATCCGCAGCATCATCCATATCGGGACCCCCCGGACGTTATTGGATTACGCGCAGGAGAGTGGCCGGGCTGGGCGGGACGGACAGCGCAGCGAGGCAATCATTATCCAGCCCACCGGGTGGGACGCCCCGGCGCCATGGATGGAGGGTGTGGCCCCCGAGGACCAGGAGCAGGTGGCTGAGTATATGGGGGTGGTGGAAGGGGTTGGGTGCCGGCGCGTGGTGTTGGATCAGTATTTGGACGGAGTGGTGGACGGGTATCAGCGGTGGTATTGCCAGGATGCAGATGCCGGGGAACAGGCATGTGATGGGTGTGATCCCGATTGGGCGGGGCTGGTGGAACCAGCCGGGGTTGGTAGCAGCCCGGTGCCGGGTGAGCAAGCCCCAGAGGTTCCGTGCCAGGCAGGCAGCATGGTAGCGAGAGAGGCCCCGTGCGAGGCAGGCCGTCAGGCAGGGAGAGAGCCAGGGAGAGAGGCCCCATGCCAGGCAGGCCGGCAGGCAGGAAGTATGGCAGGGAGAGAGGCAGCGCGAGAGGCCCCGTGCCAGGTAGGCCGTCAGGCAGGCCGTCAGGCAGGGAGAGAGGCAGCGCAAGAGGCCCCGTGCCAGGTAGGCCGTCAGGCAGGCCGTCAGGCAGGGAGAGAGGCAGCGAGGGAGGCCCCATGTGAGGCAGGCCGTCAGGCAGGGAGAGAGGCAGTCAGAGAGGCCCCATACAAGGCAGGCAGCATAGTAGCATGGGAGGCACCCCAGGTCAGCCGCAGCCAGGTGCCATGCGAGCCCGCCAGGGAGGCCGCCAGTCCCACCCCATCCAATGATTCATTTTGCAGCCAGCCATCCATTCCCATGGCGGTATGGCACACCCAGCAGGTGCAGGCCCAGCAGTGGGCTGCCATGGATATCCAGCAGCAGCAGCATCAGACCCAGCAGGGTTTGGATGAGGAGATGGCCCAGGCTGAATGCATGCAGTGGCGGGATCAATGTTATATATGCGCCATACAGGGGGGTGATAGTGGCCATGAGTTATATGCATGTCATCAGCCCCACAGCCAGGC
Source organism: Aspergillus fischeri NRRL 181 (assembly GCF_000149645.3). Classification (NCBI taxonomy): domain Eukaryota; kingdom Fungi; phylum Ascomycota; class Eurotiomycetes; order Eurotiales; family Aspergillaceae; genus Aspergillus; species Aspergillus fischeri. The sequence goes on along the minus strand of NW_001509760.1, from coordinate 6,111 downwards.
CGCACGGGCATGGATGATCCGTGTGCGTCGGCAGCTCCAATATGCCCCATACAGTGCATGTTATTCGTGCGGCATGCCCCAATCCATATGCCATGGGTGGGAGCCGGGCCATGCATGTGAATACCGTGGGTTTTTGATCCCCATGGTGGCCATGATGTTATTCGGGCCATGGCAGGGCCAGATTGAGCCCGTATGGCAGCGCCGGTTGCAGGGAATAGGGGTTGATGGGCAGGATGAGGCCCAGGTGGTCCAGTTTTTGGGGCAGGCGCACCCCAACCACGAGGGGCACAACCAGTTATTTACATCATTTTGTTGGTTACGGCGGTTATGTCAGGAGATTGAGGTCGATCAGCATTGGTAGATTGGTGAATGAATATATATTTTCAGATACCATAATGCGCAGAGATATATATTAGACAGTTTGTATAGTATGTTGGCTGAATCCATGGTTTGTACACATGTATATATATATAATCAGTCATCAGGGGGGATATATAATATTAACCATAGTCAGGAGAGAGGTAGGTAGTAGGTCAGGAGGAGGGAGCAAGGTAGGCAGTAGGTAGGCAGTAGGTAGATAGTGAGGTAGACAGTGAGGTAGACAGTGAGGTAGACAGTGAGGTAGACAGTGAGGTAGACAGTGAGGTAGACAGTGAGGTAGACAGTAAGACAGACAGTAAGACATACAGTGAGGTAGATAGTAGGGTAGATAGTACAGTTAATAGTAAGGCAGGCAGTGAGACAGGCAGTAGATAGGCAGTAAGACAGGCAGTGAGACAGGCAGTATGGTAGGTAGAGAGACAGGCAGTATGGCAGGTAGAGAGATAGGTAGTGGGACAGGCAGTGAGACAGGAAGATAGGGAGGGAGGAGGGAGTGAGGTATATAGTAAGATATATAAGGAAGTTAACAGTAAGGTAGGCAGGAAGACAGGCAGGATAAGACCCAGGTGGTCCAGTTTTTAGGGCAGGCATACCCCAACCAGGAGGGGCACAGCCAGTTATTTATATCAGTTTATTAGTTATAGCAGTTATATTAGGAGATTAAGGTTAATCTGCATTGATATACTGGGCGAATGAATATATATATTTTAGGAGAGCATAATGGCAGCAGAGATATATATTATATATTTAGTTCCCATAAATATGTTAGCCAAATCCATGGTTTGTGAACATGCATATATATATAAGATTAGTTATCATGGGGGATATATAAAATATTAAATATAGTTAGGACAGAGGCAGGCAGCGAGACAGGCAGTGAGGTAGACAGTGAGGTAGACAGTGAGGTAGACAGTGAGGTAGAAAGTGAGGTAGAAAGTGAGGTAGATAGCAAGACCAGCAGCAAGACAGGCAGCAAGGTGGATGGTGAGGTAGGAAGAATAGCAGATTAAATAGCAGGTTGTATAGCAGACAGAATGGCCAGCAGTGAGGTAGTAATCAGGGTAGCGAGCAAGGTAGTAAGGTAGATCATAAGGCCCCCAGGAAGGTTGTGTATGAGGCAGGCAGTAAGGGAGATGGTAAGGGAGATAGTGAGGGAGATGGTGAGGGAGATGGTGAGGGAGATGGTAAGGGAGATAGTGAGGGAGATGGTGAGGGAGATGGTGAGGGAGATGGTGAGGGAGATAGTGAGGGAGATGGTGAGGGAGATAGTGAGGGAGATGGTGAGAGAGATGGTGAGGGAGATGGTGAGGGAGATGGTGAGGGAGATAGTGAGGGAGATGGTGAGAGAGATGGTGAGGGAGACAGTAAGGTAGGGAGAATGGCAGATTAAATAGCAGGTTGTATAGCAGGCAGTAAGGTAGGCAGTGAGGTAGACAGAATGGGAGGCAGAATAAGGCAGAATAGGAGGCAGAATAGGAGGCAGAAAGGCAGGTCAAACAGCAGGGAGAATGGCAGGCAGTGAGGTAGTGATCAGGGTAGTGAGCAAGGTAGTAAGGGAGATCATAAGGCCCCAGGAAGGTTGTGCATAAGGTAGGCAGTGAGGTAAGCAGTGAAGCAGATAGTAAGACAGGCAGTAAGGCAGGCAGTAAGGTAGGCAGTAAGGTAGGCAGTGAGGTAGGTAGTAAGGTAGATCACAAGACCAGAAATGAGGTAGATGGTGTAGTAGGTAGTGGGGTTAACAGTAAGGCAGGCAGGAAGATAGGCAGGATAAGGCCCAGGTGGTCCAGTTTTTATAGCAGGCACACCCCAACCAGGAGGTGCACAGTGAGTTATATTTATATCATTTTATTAGTCACAGTAGTTATGTGAGGAGATTGAGGTCAATCAGCATTAATATATTAGGTGAATGAATATATATATTTTAGGATACCATAATAGTGCGGAGATATATATTATACATTTAGTTTAGGTTAAATACATCAGCTAAATCCATGGTTTGTATACATGCATATATGTATAAGATGAGATGTCAGAGAATATATATAATATTTACCATATTCAGGAGAGAGGTAGGTAGTACAGTATGAGGTGGAGGGGGAATTCAGAGGTAGGAGATAGATAGATAGGTCCCATGCCATATAGAACACATGGTAGGGCAGGAGGAACCAGGTAAGGTAGGCAGCATGGTAGATAGTGAGGTTAACAGTAAGACCAGCAGCAAGGTAGGCAGCAGACAGGCAGAAAGACAGGCAGGCAGAACCATGTAAGGCAGGCAGCAAGGCAGGCAGTGAGGTTGACAGTGAGGTAGGCAGTGAGGTAGACAGTGAGGTAGGTAGTGAGGTTATAATGCAGGTTATAAGGCCCCAGAGAGGTTGTTATGCATAAGGCAGGTAGTGAGGTAGAAAAGAGATAGGGAGGGAGGTATTAGGTAAGGTAGAGAGAGAGGCAGAGATGGACCATATAATATAGAAAGCAGAGTCAGGCAGAAGGAACCAGGTGAGATATTAATCAAGATCAGTCATGAGGTAAGTGTATGGATATATATATTATAGATTAGGTTAGAAAATGAATATTTTAGCAGAAGCAGCATTTTTTATATATATATAATAAAGTATCCAGGGAATATATATAATATTAAGTAAGGCAGCTAGAGAGCCCCATATAAGGCAGGTAGTAAGGCAGGCAGAACAGTAGGTAGTAAATTAGTGATTAGGGTAGTGAGTGAGGTAGCAAGGTAGATTATAAGGTCCCAGGAAGGTTATATATGAGGCAGGCAGAACAGCAGGTTAAACAGCAGGTTAAATAGTAGGTTAAATAGACCCAAACAGGCAGAACAGCAGGGGGAGTAGCAGATTAAATAGCAGGTTAAATAGCAGGTTGAATAGCAGGTTGAATAGCAGGTTGAATAGCAGGTTAAATAGGCAGAATAGGTAGAAGGTAAGATGTAGTAAGGATAATAGAGTAAGGGTTAGTAAGTTTAAGATAAGAATAGGGGGTAGAAATATATAAGATAATAAGAGTTTAAGTAAAGAGAAGAAATAAATAAGATTAAAATAGAAGAAGAAAGAGAAGAGGAAAGAGAAGAGGAAAGAATTTAGAGTAAAGAGAAGAGGAAAGAATTTAGAGTAAATAGAATTATTAGTATAATTAAAGTAAGGGTTAGGATTATTAAAGAGGATTAGGGTTTAATATAGAGATAGAATAGGAAGAGAGAAGAGTAAGGGTTAGTAATATTTAAGTAAGGGGAAGGATTTATAGTAATTTAAGTCAGAAAAAGGATTATTAAAGAGAATAAAGATAAGAAAGAGGGATTAATTAAAGAGGGTAAAAGAAGTAGGGATAAAGAGGGTAAGGATAAAAAGAGATTAGATTAATTATAATATAAGAGAGGGGAAGGGATTATTTTTAAAGAAATAAAAGAGAAGATTAAGAAAGAAAAGAAGAAAGAGTAGATAAGAAAAGAGAAGATTTAGATTAGGGTTTAATAAGAAATAAAGTAGATTAGAAGAAGAATATAAGAAATTAAGAAGTTAAAGAAGAGGGAAGGTAGGGATAGTAAAGAAGAAGATAGTAAGAGATAGAGTAAGGGATAGAGCAAGGATTAGTAAGTTTAGAGAAGGGAAGAGGATATAAGAGTTTATTTAAAGAGAAAAGAATAGAAGATAAAGATAGATTAGATAGAAAGAGTTTAAAAGATAAGAAAGAAATTAATTA
>NW_001509760.1:0-1916 GCF_000149645.3 Aspergillus fischeri NRRL 181 | reverse complement strand
CACCAAGCTAGGGTTTAGCCCAGAGCGGTTTAGCGGCCGGGGTATGGGGGTAGGGACCAACGAAACCGTCTGGGGTACAATCGTCGCGCCAGATAGAGTCGTATGCATTTCAAATTTTGGCAGGTTACTGGTTAGCTGGTTTCACATAATCTGACCAAATTTCAATTGGGAATTCGATGATTTGCAGCTGTAGTAAGGGTGTGGTTAATGTACGGAATTTTGATGTGGTTTGAGTTGCCGCCAAACAGTGAGAATCTGGAAAGCACTGCCCATGACCACCACCATGGCTCCAGGGGAGGTTGGAGGCAGTTTAAATTTAGCCAGCTCACTGATATACTAGTTCCAAGTAATCCAGCCAAATTTCAGTATCAAAATCAATGATTTGCAGACATGGTGAGGGCATATTTGACCCCCAGGAGTTGGTGTGGTTTGAGTTCCTGCGGATAGAAAAAGCAATGCCCACAAATCAAACATTCAGGGGCTGAATCCCATCATCATTCAGATAATCAGTTAAATAGTATTATATTCATCCAAATGAGCCATTAAGAATGGAACAGCAGTTATTTATTAAGCTTTCCCAGCCACCAGTCATTATCTGCCGGTCCTGCCGCCATGGGGTGTGGCTAGCTGAGGTAGAAAGCCATCTCCGGGGGAAGGCCCATCGATTACCCCAGGCCACTGCAAAGCAGATCCATCAGGACGTCCAGAGCTGGGAGGGTGTGGAGCATGACCCCCATGCTGTGCAATGGCCTAGTCGGATTACCCAGTCAATCCCCCACCTGGATGAATACCCTGATGGGTTACTGTGCCAGCGCGACCAGGCCAGATGCCAATTCATCACTCGTTCACTTAACACGTTAAAACGACATTGGCGTGAGCACCATGGATGGACCGCACCATATCATGGAGGTCGATCACGCCTGCAAGAGCAGGAACAGGCGCAGATCACCATCCAGCAGGGATATCAGGTGGTGACCTGCCAGCGGTTTTTCCCATCCCGAAAAGGGTCCCATTATATCTGGGTGCCATGCCCCAACCAGCAGCCTGAGGAGCAAGCCCGGACCGCACCCACTGCCCACATCCAGGCCACCATTGATGCCGTGATCCAGGCATGGGAGCAGGTCCAGGCCCAGGCCAAGGCCGATCAGGCCATCCAAGCCAGCCAGTTGACTGACGCGAACCCCTGGCTGCGGATGACTCGGTGGGCTGACTACCTGCAGGGCATCCAGGCACGTGACCTGCTTGCTAGCATGGCAGCCCCGGAGGAAGACCCCATGGATGCCACTGAGCAGGGGGTGCAGGTGATCTGGGATACTATGGAGCAGGTGGCCCGCAAGAGCCAGCGGACGGTCCAGCATTGCGGCCAGGCCATCCGGGTGGAAGCCGTCCGGTCTGAAAAGGGGCAGACCCCGCACCGGCCACTGCTGGCATATATAGATGAGGCCGTGATCAAGAAGCATGTGCAGCCATGGCAGCAGATATTAGCATTTATTGCCCGGACCCAGGCCCCGCATGACTGGGCCAGCCCCCGATATGGGATGACCGCACGGCAGCGCCAGAAATGGCGGCAGCTATGGCAGCTCGCTAGCCAGGCCCCAGGCAGCCAGGGCAGCCAGGCCGCAGTGCCAGGGGACCTAGAGGCATGGGCCATGACTGCTATAGAAAAAGCATGCTTAGAATTTTGCATTGAGCTGCTCAACCAGCGCCATCGCAGCCATGAATATGAGAGTGCATTAGTATGCGCCATGGCTGTGCTGGGCCAGGGTGAGGCCGGCTGGCGCGACCCCGAGAGCTACCCCCCGATATTATCCCGCGTGATCAAGGTGGCCCGATTCATGGTGGTGCAGAAGGCATTATGGATGGACCCCAATCCATGGCAGATCATTCAGACCTGGGCGCGGAAGGACCAGAGCGCA
>NW_001509759.1:0-1320 GCF_000149645.3 Aspergillus fischeri NRRL 181 | reverse complement strand
GCTTGCCGTTCTGTATTCAGGCGAGAAATCCGTTAGCCGAATTCAGCCAGTCATTGTACCCATCACCACCACAATCCAGCACAACAATGGTGTATATACGAACCTCCCACTTGGCAAAACGCAGTTCGGACTGTCCACGGCGCTCAGCAGCGAGACGAGGGCCGTCCTTGAGAGATCTGCGGACGGCGCGGGCAGCGACGGCCAGGTAGCGGTTGTAGCTATAAAAAGTCAGTACCGGATCGGTCGCGCATTGTAAGCGGCATCTTCGGAAGGATGGGTTGTGCATACGTCAAACCAGCGGCTTTCCACGCAGTTGCCATTTTGAAGACGGATGAAGTAGAAGGGATTGTGTTTCGAGTGGAGGATTAGAAGTCGTCGGGTATGTGATGCTTGAACGAGCGTAGAGTTCGGAGGATCGGGAACTTCAGGTCATGTGATCCACGTGATCGGACATCATCTTTGTCGGCCGTTCAACTACCGAAAGGGGGATACACCGACAACAATTGAATTCATAATGTCTGGAATTGACTAAGTGCTAATTCTGCTGTTGCTATTTGCTCTTCCATGACCCCGAAGGACTCAGAACAGTGATAAGCTGGCCAGCTATGCATTTTAGCCACTACTGATACCCGAACTCGACAGATTCATGATACCTCAAACCTGCAAGCATAGAGAGGTGTATACGAGGAGAATAGAGTCAGAAGGGAGAAGCTCCTTTTTACTTGGCACACAAGTGATAGATATAATGCGCCGCTCCTTGTTAGTTATGGCTTAGGACCTGGTTCTTGAACTCTACAAGGTATCAATGACAAGTTGTATCAACAAGCCAGCTACAGTACTAGGCGACCCTTAACATTGAACTGAAAGTTTCCTTCAGTCCTGCCAGAATATACTCAGCTTTAAAAGGACCTGCCTGTTTCTCCGTTCTTGACCAGGCTCTGAAGCAAGCATGCCCGGCCTATATTCCATGGTGATCCGCCTAGAAACGTGCCATATAGAACTGCTCTTGTTATACTGCTCTTAACCAAGAAGAGATCTTCCATAAGCATTCATATATAATATTCACTTACTGAACAAAGAATACAAGCTTCCTTTACGCATGATACGCCGAGATGCAAGAGATTGAAGCTTCTTCTGTGCATGAAATGCAGCAGATGACCGTATTAGAGAGACTAGTACGCACCATGATACACCGAAGAACAACAATCTATGGTCTGCCCTTGTTTTTCATCCTTCATTATTCACTCAGCTCTGTCTCTCACATCTCTCATCTCCTCTTACCAGAATCATCTTCCTCTTCCGACTTAGGGAGGTCGTAGG
>NW_001509757.1:0-1091 GCF_000149645.3 Aspergillus fischeri NRRL 181 | reverse complement strand
CTATGATTAGGCATAGTTGATATATCCCTTATTTTAGACCTAGTTATTGGTCTATTTTGATCAGGGCTAGCTTTTCTAGACTCCCTAATAGAATCATTATTCTTATTAGGGGTAGCTGAACTAGACTCCTTTATAAGGCTATCATTAGCCTTTATATCAATATAATCATATTGATTTGAATCCTTAGATATTAAGGATTTTTTTTGAATTGGCTGAAGGTCTAAGAATTTATTTTCAAGGATGGTAACATCCCTAGACCATATAGCCTTATTCTTATTTAGATCCCATAGTTTATAGTGATTATATTGGCTATAGCCAATAATAATAGCTTTCTCCTTTCTAGGGGATAGCTTATCTTTATGTATATTACTATGGTAGTATGTAATAAATCCCCATGATCTAATATTCTGAATATATGGCTTTTCCTTATGAAATACCTCATAAGGTGTTTTGAATGCTAAGGCACTATGGGGGGTTCTATTATATAGATAGGCACTAGCTAGTAGTGCCTCACCCCATAGATATTTGGGAGCATTTGCCATTATTAGAAGGGATCTTACTTTACTAAGTAAAGTTAAGTTTATCCTTTCTATTAGGCCATTAGGCTCTTTGGTATAGATAGGGGTAGTATTATGAATAATACCATAGTCATTTAATGCCTTTTGAAAGCATTTATTAGTATATTCATGCCCATTATCTGAAAAGAATTCTCTTATTCTTTTCTTATTATTATTATTCTCTGCCTTTTTAGCATAATTTAGAAAGGTCTGAAAAGCCTCATTTTTATGCCTTAGCAGGAATAACCATAGATACCTAGATTTCTTATCTAGGAAGGTTATATAGTACCTATAATTATTATAGGTAGGTGATAAGGGGCCTCCTATATCACTATGGATCCTTTCTAGGATATCATATTCCTTTTTATTAAAGGATTCTTTATTAATATACCTTTTATCCTTAGCAAGGATGCAGGTAGGGCATTTATTTCTTTATATTCTTCTAGTTCATGACTAGATATAGCTATTCCCATAGTGCTAGTAGCATTCCTAGGGTATAGCATTATATGTCCTAGTCTCATATGCATTGCGAAT
>NW_001509755.1:0-1450 GCF_000149645.3 Aspergillus fischeri NRRL 181 | reverse complement strand
ATTTCCTCACTAAAAATGAGAATAATCTGCTACATAAGACATTTATGAAAATGGCTAGCCTGGGACCTAGTGAGGATATAAGATAATAAGGTTTTATCCCCCATGAGGGTTTTATCCTTATAGATCAGCCATATCAAAAGAATTGCCATTCATTCTAGGCTGATATAACTAGCATATTTTTACCTGATTAGAGGTTTTTAATGCTAGAAACTAGCATATTAGCTAGGGAAAGAAACTAGTGCCTTTTTCCCTTTTATAAAGAAAGGTTTTTGCACTAGGAAAATGAATATTTAATCTAAACATTCCCATGTTTAGCTTAAGGGGGGGTGTTGGTGAAAACCATGCTATAGTTGATTGTTGACCATATCCATGGGTTGATCCGCTATGGTTGATCGTTGATCATATCTATGGTTCTAACCTTATGGTCATGGATCATCATTGATCATCATCGATTTCAACCATTAGCAAATGGTGATCTAATCTATGAGATCACCCAGCTATGAGATCATTCAATATTCGAATGGCCTATGCTAGAAGGAATCATCTATAAATACACCCTTAAAATCACCCTATAGCTAGTCATAATTAATTAAGGAATTAAGACATTAAGCTAAGATATCCTTAGCTATTTTTCCTTCTACTATTCTATTCTATTCTACTACCATTCCTCCTATTCTTCCTTTATACCTAGGCAAGCCATCTATTCCCCTCTATATTCATGAAATTTCCTTTGTCATTTATATACTATTTAGTATATACTGTTCATTTTTATTCACAGTGATCTACCTTACTACCTACCTCACCATCTCCCTCACCATCTCCCTCACCATCTCCCTCACCATCTCCCTCACCATCTCCCTCACCATCTCCCTCACTGCCTGCCTCATGCACAACCTTCCTGGGGGCCTTATAATCTACCTTACTACCTTGCTTGCTACCCTGATCACTACCTCACTGCTGGCCATTCTGTCTGCTATACAACCTGCTATTTAATCTGCTATTCTGCCTACCTCACCATCCACCTCACTGCCTGTCTTGCTGCTGGTCTTGCTATCTATCTCACTGTCTACCTCACTTTCTACCTCACTTTCTACCTCACTGTCTACCTCACTTTCTACCTCACTTTCTATCTCACTTTCTACCTCACTATCTACCTCACTTTCTACCTCACTTTCTACCTTACTTTCTACCTCACTGCCTGTCTCGCTGCCTGCCTCTGTCCTAACTATATTTAATATTTTATATATCCCCCATGATAACTAATCTTATATATATATGCATGTTCACAAACCATGGATTTGGCCAACATATTTATGGGAACTAAATATATAATATATATCTCTGCTGCCATTATGCTCTCCTAAAATATATATATTCATTCGCCCAGTATATCAATGCAGATTAACCTTAATCTCCTAATATAACTGCTATACTAATAAACTGATATAAA
>NW_001509752.1:0-1057 GCF_000149645.3 Aspergillus fischeri NRRL 181 | reverse complement strand
TATATATATATAATTCTTATTAGCTCAATGGTAGAGCAGAATACTTCTAATATTTTGATCCAAGTTCGAGTCTTGGATAAGAATATATATATTTATATATTAGCCCTTATAGCTCAACGGTAGAGCGGAATACTGTTAATATTTTGATAGATGTTCGATTCATCTTAAGGGCTTAAATCTAGATATTAATATCTTTATATTTGTTTTTAAACTAGGACGCATTACCTTAAAATCTAAAAAGTCAAGGTATAAAAAAAGAAATTACCTATAATATAAATAAAAATAAATATGCCACAATTAGTACCTTTCTTTTTTGTAAATCAAGTAGTATTTGCTTTTGTAGTATTAACAGTATTAATATACACATTTACTAAATACATATTACCTAAATTTGTACGTATTTTTATTTCACGTATTTATATAAATAAATTATAGTGGAATATAACATACTAATAAAAACTTATTATTTCAAGGAAGGTGAGAATAGATAAATTTACCTGTTTAAATAATAAAATATATTAATTCTTTTATAGCTTTATACTAATACAATAGTAAATAAATTATATTCATAACCTTATCCATTAAATATAATAATTTAATGCAATTAATATACAAGTGAAATAATATATATATTTATATATATATAAATTAGACATGTATATAGTTTCGTATAAATAAATTATATATATATATATACAAAAATATATAATTTAATAGAAAAAAATTAATAATAATTTTTTAATAAATCAATTTTTTAAATATATAATTAACATAGAATAGTTATGCGTCATTTAGATTTTGTCTTAAGTCCTTTAGACCAATTCGAAGTTAGAGATTTATTTTCTCTAAATGCCAATTTATTTGGTAACATTCATTTATCATTAACAAATATAGGTTTATACTTATCAATAGGTTTATTTTTTAATTTAACATATAGCTTATTAGCTACAAATAATAATAAAATAATACCAAATAACTGATCCATAAGTCAAGAAAGTATGTATGCAACAGTGCATAGTATAGTAGTAAGTCAACTAAATCCAACAAAGGGGCAATT
>NW_001509751.1:0-1200 GCF_000149645.3 Aspergillus fischeri NRRL 181 | reverse complement strand
TTGGTTTTTGCGGCTGTCTGACCAGGCAGTGCCGCGACGCTACCATCTGCCGGATAATGGCTGAACGCCTCTAAGTCAGAATCCGTGCCGGAACGCGGCGATGTAGCCCCGCACGTCGTAGTTGGATACGAATAGGCCTCCGGGCCATGCACCTCAGCAGGCTGGCGACGGCTCCCGGGGAGAAACCCCCGGGGGCTGGCTGGCGGATTGCAATGTCACCTCGCGCGGGGATGAATCCTCTGCAGACGACTGAAGTGACCAAGCGGGTCGTGTAAGCGGTCAAGTAGCCTTGTTGCTACGAGTCGCTGAGCGTCAGCCCGATCCTTGGCTAGATTTGTTGGCAAACACCTCCCACCAACGGGCCCGGCAGCGCCGGGCGCTTGGAGGGGGGCCCAGACACCTTTCTCCGGAGACGCGGGGGGAACCGGCGACGGCTGGTCCCCTCGGACCTCCACCTCCATGGACCCACGCCAGTTGGCCGACCGAGATGGGCGCGCGCGCACCCTTACCGGCCGCAGGGACCCGCGCGTCGCCGCCGCCGCCGCCTGGTGACGAAGGGCGGTGGCCAGTTGGCCGGGGCACATGGCCCCGCGGGAGGCGCGCGGTCTGCCAGCGCAGGTGGGCCTCCCCCCGGAACGACTTTCGGACCCGGGAACGTTTGCGCGCACGGTGGTGGGCCGGGCGAGGTCGGTGGGTATGTGTAGGAGAAGGGCCGTCGGAGGCGCGCGCGGGGTCCAGGTCGAGGGGAGTTGGGCCGGCGCGCGCGCACCGTTATAGGGACCAGGGGGGCCGGCGCCGGCGAGGACCGGCAGGGGTGGGCGCGCGAGGGAGGGCGAGGAGGAGGGGGAGGCGCGCAGGCGAGCGCGCGGCGGAGGAGGGCGGCGGCCAGTTGGCTGGCCGAGTTGGCGCGGTGGGGGGCGCCGCGCGGGAGGCCGGGGTCCGGCGTGGACGGGTTGGGGTGCGGCCGGCGGGAAGGTGACCAGTTGGCGGGGGGCCCTTGGGCAGACCGGCCGCGCGCGCGCGCCACAGACAGACACCTGTCGAGGGACACACACAGACACTGGGGTCGACAGAGGCCGGGGGCGCGCGGCCCCGGGGTGACCAGTTGGCCGGCGCGCGCCCTAGAGGGACCAGTGGACCCCGCGCGCCATATATACGGACACTTGCAGAGACACGCACATGGTCGTCGGTCTCGACATA
>NW_001509750.1:0-1091 GCF_000149645.3 Aspergillus fischeri NRRL 181 | reverse complement strand
TACCATAATAATAGAAACACTTAAAAGATAATAGTATTTATCATTATCAGAGTCTGAAAAAGTATAAACTAAGATAAAATATAACAAACAAAGATTTTTAATAAAATCTTTATCAATATTACATAAAATATCTCTCATTAAGATTTGATATTAATTAGTAAATTTAGTTTTATTTAACTATAAATAGATTATAATTATAAAATAGTAGGTAATATATATATAATATATATTTACTTTTAACTTATTAAAACATAGATAAAAAAATATATAATATAATAAATAATACTGCACGTTATAAATTATTTTATTAGTTTATATATATATTTTTTTTATGTAAATAAAATAAAATACAAAATGATAACATCATTAATTTCAATAATTGAAGGATTATTAGTAATAGTTCCTGCTTTATTATCTGTTGCTTTTGTAACTATAGCTGAAAGAAAAACTATGGCTAGTATGCAAAGAAGATTAGGTCCTAATGCAGTAGGTTACTATGGTTTATTACAAGCATTTGCTGATGCTTTAAAATTATTATTAAAAGAGTATGTAGCACCCACACAAGCTAATATTATTTTATTTTTCCTTGGACCTGTAATAACTTTAATATTCTCTTTATTAGGTTATCTTGTAGTTCCTTTTGGTTCAGGTTTATTTATATCTGACTATAGTTTAGGTTTATTATATGCATTAGCTGTTAGTTCTTTATCTACATATGGAATATTATTAGCTGGTTGATCTGCTAATTCTAAATATGCATTCTTAGGTTCATTAAGAAGTACAGCTCAATTAATTAGTTATGAATTAATTTTAAGTTCTGTTATATTATTAGTTTTATTATTAACAGGAAGTTTAAATATGATTACTATAATAGAATCACAAAGAGTAGTAAATTTCTTATTCCCATTATTTCCTTTATTTTTAGTATTCTTTATAGGTTCTATAGCAGAAACTAATAGAGCTCCTTTTGATTTAGCTGAGGCGGAATCAGAACTTGTTAGTGGTTTTATGACAGAACATTCAGCTAGTATTTTTGTATTCTTCTTCTTAGCTGAATATGCTAGTATTGTATTAATTTGTGTTTTAAATAG
>NW_001509748.1:0-1014 GCF_000149645.3 Aspergillus fischeri NRRL 181 | reverse complement strand
ATCTTCACATCATTACTAGCATGGAACCCCTTATGATATGCCGTCACAAACGTCACCATGCCATCCTCAATATATATATTCCGCTGTTGACTATTCGCAGTGTTGCAAATGCTGAATGCTTAATAGCTCTGGGGCCCGGGCCGGCTGCCCTGCTGTCACATGCACCATAACGGCTAATTTCTCCTTAAACTGGGCCACGCGCTGCCAATACTGCTGGATGGCACCAGGGTGGAATCGGCCCCCCCGCAGGAAATGCCGCTGCATGGCCGGCTCGGCCCGCAGCCGGTCGATCATCCAGTGGGTCCCATCCACCGGCCACTGGGTCCGTGCGTCGTGCAAAAAGTTCCACCCAGCCTGGCTCTGGCTGGGATCGTCATATAATGCCGTCCATGGAATGGGGGGCATCTGCGCATGGTCCTGCATGCATAACTGGCCTAGTATCTCCCGCGCCGCCGTGACTAACCCATGGATGAACCCCCGAAAATCCCCCATGGTGAATGCCATCTGCTGGTATAACAGTTGGTCCTCCCCCATCCATGTCACATGGCCGGGGGCCGTATGATTATAATGGACCTTTAATCCATATGTGCGCCAGTCCAACAATGTCTCCATGGGGCCGTGGGTCCCACGGATCATAAACTGGTGCATCATCCATGTCACCTGCTCCTGGAATGGCCGGCGGCTCGGGCGAATGTGGACCGCGGGCAATGGGTCATCACTATGGATGGATGACGGGGGCGATGATGGGGCCCCTGGGGTGGATGGGGGGTCATCGCTGCCATATCCCTCATCAATCTCCCCGAGTTGATCATCCGCGCTGGCCAGCACCCATTCTGCGCTCTGGTCCTTCCGCGCCCAGGTCTGAATGATCTGCCATGGATTGGGGTCCATCCATAATGCCTTCTGCACCACCATGAATCGGGCCACCTTGATCACGCGGGATAATATCGGGGGGTAGCTCTCGGGGTCGCGCCAGCCGGCCTCACCCTGGCCCAGCACAGCCATGGCGCATAC
>NW_001509747.1:0-1063 GCF_000149645.3 Aspergillus fischeri NRRL 181 | reverse complement strand
ACTGGCCAGCGGCCAACGATCCACAGACTCCATCGGTGCCGGGGACCAAACGGCCCCCGGGCTTCGGTCATCCCAGCGATGTGGGGCTCCCGGGCGTTTTTAAGCACGGCACGAAACGAGCCCGGGACGGGCGCCCGTCGCATGTCTCGGGGGTCACGGGCGCGCCCATTGCTGGACACTCCGAACCCCGTTGACAGCCTGGACGACCCGACCAAGGACGCTGCGCGCCGGCCGCTCGAGAGTAGAAACCACGGCTGGGATGGGCGACTGCCCCCGTTCCTGAAGCGAGGCCCCAACTGAGGGAACCTGTGCGCCACCAGTCACAGAGAGGCGGCCTGCCTGGCAGGGAAGAAGTGGCCGGCGCAGAGCTCGCACGCCACCAGAGGTGACGCGGCTCTCGCCTTCCACATAGAACCACCGACCTCGACCGGGCCGATATCGTGCGTGCAAACGTTCCCGGGTCCGGATCTGGCTGGCGGGGGGCCCATTTTGTATGGGGTGGTCCGTGCGTTGACCCGCGCGCCCATACAAAGTGGGCCTCTCAGGTTCGCCCGTTGCTTGGGCCGCAAGGGGACTTGGTCACTCGCGCCGTCTCGCGCGCGCGCGCAGGGCCGGTCGGCCCTCGAAGGGCGCCCGCCTGCCAACTGGTCCCCTCCGCGCGCGCGGCCCACCCATTACTCGCTGCAGGAGGGCGCGCGCGCCCGGCCATATATCGACCCCGGTGTCCGTGTGTCTGTCTCTGTATAGAGATAGTAGATAGATAGATAGATAGATAGATACGTATGGCACCGGTGGGCCATGCCGACCTATATCGGTGCAGATGTCTGGGTGCGGGTGCGGGTGCGGGTGCATATATATATATATATATATATACATATATATACAGGTGTCTGTATATCCACATGTATGGATGCCACCGGCGGGCCATGCCGACATATGTCGAGACCGACGACCATGTGCGTGTCTCTGCAAGTGTCCGTATATATGGCGCGCGGGGTCCACTGGTCCCTCTAGGGCGCGCGCCGGCCAACTGGTCACCCCGGGGCCGCGCGCCCCCGGCCTC
>NW_001509743.1:0-1051 GCF_000149645.3 Aspergillus fischeri NRRL 181 | reverse complement strand
ATGCTCCCTATATTGGCTGTATACATGAATCATCTGATGTTTTAACAAAACATCATAGAGGGGCAATTCAAGGTCACACAGTTATTGATTTGCAGTTTCTTGAAGATCTCTTTAATAAAGAGATTATGCCAGCAACCGAAGAATGTAGTGTTTTCGAACCTTTATCATCCCGACGAAAATATTGTGGTAAGTATTTATTAACTGCTTATTAGCTGTTTATTAACTGATTGAAAGGTCGAGATCATCCTCAAGGATCAGGACGATTGAAGCATACACCTTGTGATGTTACTTTCAATGCTTTGGTACCTGTGGATATTAATCAATGTTCATATATATTATTCACATCACATGGTGTGCATAAGCATCCACCACCACCACCAAGCAAGGCACCGGAGAGAATCTTACAAGGGGTAAAAAGTATTATTCAACAAATTCGAGACCCAAGTTTGACAACAGGTATGTATCTGGTAAGTGATTTAGAAATGATTTCTAACTAGTTGTTCTTAGCACAGTTTCTTCGCAATCCACAGCTTGAGGCATTTTGTCGGCAGTATAATGCTTCTACATTAGCAGAGATTCACTCTGCCTTTTGCAATAAAGACCGGATTGCCGCAATCATCCAAAAACAACGTCTACTTTCCTATCCTAACGGACAAGATTGTTAATGGTCTTCTCTTTCTTCAAAACATCGACCAACACGTCAACGTAAGTACAAATACTTATAAGGTGATTCATTAACACTTACTTAGTACTTAGGATTACATCCAAGAGCAATATCATGATTCGCAGGGTACCATGGTTCTGTGTGGCTTTAGAGAACAGATTCAGCTTCTATCTCGTCTTCCCTCTTTTGAAGTGGACATGTCTTACAAGCGGATTCGATCCAAAAAAATGAATGAGGTGCTTTTCGCAACATTCTTATCAGATCAGTGCAAAAGTGAGTGTTACATATGTAATTAGAAACTAGTTACTAATCAGTTGTTAACTAGTTATCACCTTACTACGAGTCTTTACCAGTGAAGATTCTACTGAGGGATATTATCTACTCTTC
>NW_001509742.1:0-1154 GCF_000149645.3 Aspergillus fischeri NRRL 181 | reverse complement strand
CGTAGCACTGAGATGGTTGGATTCCCTAGCTAGGAGGCCTAACCAGCGATGAGATAGGGGCAGCGGGCTGACTAAGGTAGTAGAGGTCACGTGACCCTACGACACGGCCCCCTCAGCACGCTGGCGTTGAGGTCTATCTAACTTCCTAAATAGGCAATATCTACATTCCATTAGGTGGTTACGAGCACTCGTGCCCTAAACCCTTCGAATGCCGCCTTCACTAGCGGTTTCGTCAGCCAATCAGCGACGTTATCTGTCCCCGATATCCAATGTAAGGTGATTCTGCCTTGATCCACCGCCCATTTGACGAAATGATAGCGATTATCAATCCATTTGGTAGTAGATCGGTATCCCGGCTTCCGTAAGATATCTAGTCCATTGCTGCTATCGGTCCATATTGGAACTGGCGAATCATCTTTGATTCCAAGCGCGGAGGTCAATCGCTTAAGCCACATGGCTTCTTTAACCGCGCCATCAAACGCGACGTATTCGGCAATCGTAGATGAGGGAGCAACGATTGGCTGAGCCTTACTACTCCATGAGATCGGTGCTCCACCGAAGAAGAAGATATACGCCTCAGTAGATCTGCCGTTCTCCCAATCTTGGAACGATGAGTCAACGTAGCCGATTAGCTTCTGATTGGGCGAGGCGCCTAGCTCTATCGCTAGATTGGGGTGACCTTTGAGGTATCTATAGATCTCATTGGTTGCGCTTAAGTCGGCAGTGTTTGGTTTGGATCGGCTTTGCAATCTGCCGATTCCATAGGTCAGATCTGGCCTTGTCTTGACGCTTAGCCAATTAATTCTGCCGGTATGTTGCCGATAAGCGAATTCGTTGATTCGATCGGCATCTTCGGTTGGCTGCCAGCCGGGGGTCATCGGTAGATCTACTGCACGGCAATCGGTCATCTTTGCATCGTGCAGAATCTTCTGGATGTATGGCTCTTGTGATAGGCTAATCGTTCGCTTAGCCCGATTCCTGGTGATCTTGCAGCCAAGAAATCTAGTTGGCTCCCCTAGTTCTTTGAGGCTGAAATCTTTCTTGAGGCCTTGTTTGATCTCATTCAGGAGGCTATGACTCTCTGCAGCCATTATACCGTCGTCAACGTATAGGAGAATGAACATCTTTGAACCTTTCATATAAACGCAGGGGTC
>NW_001509740.1:0-1238 GCF_000149645.3 Aspergillus fischeri NRRL 181 | reverse complement strand
GTTCGATTCATCTTAAGGGCTTAAATCTAGATATTAATATCTTTATATTTGTTTTTAAACTAGGACGCATTACCTTAAAATCTAAAAAGTCAAGGTATAAAAAAAGAAATTACCTATAATATAAATAAAAATAAATATGCCACAATTAGTACCTTTCTTTTTTGTAAATCAAGTAGTATTTGCTTTTGTAGTATTAACAGTATTAATATACACATTTACTAAATACATATTACCTAAATTTGTACGTATTTTTATTTCACGTATTTATATAAATAAATTATAGTGGAATATAACATACTAATAAAAACTTATTATTTCAAGGAAGGTGAGAATAGATAAATTTACCTGTTTAAATAATAAAATATATTAATTCTTTTATAGCTTTATACTAATACAATAGTAAATAAATTATATTCATAACCTTATCCATTAAATATAATAATTTAATGCAATTAATATACAAGTGAAATAATATATATATTTATATATATATAAATTAGACATGTATATAGTTTCGTATAAATAAATTATATATATATATATACAAAAATATATAATTTAATAGAAAAAAATTAATAATAATTTTTTAATAAATCAATTTTTTAAATATATAATTAACATAGAATAGTTATGCGTCATTTAGATTTTGTCTTAAGTCCTTTAGACCAATTCGAAGTTAGAGATTTATTTTCTCTAAATGCCAATTTATTTGGTAACATTCATTTATCATTAACAAATATAGGTTTATACTTATCAATAGGTTTATTTTTAATTTTAACATATAGCTTATTAGCTACAAATAATAATAAAATAATACCAAATAACTGATCAATAAGTCAAGAAAGTATGTATGCAACAGTGCATAGTATAGTAGTAAGTCAACTTAATCCAACAAAAGGGCAATTATATTTCCCATTTATATATGCATTATTTATATTCATATTAGCAAATAATTTAATAGGATTAGTACCATATAGTTTTGCATCAACATCACATTTTATCTTAACATTCTCAATGAGTTTCACTGTTGTTTTAGGTGCAACATTCTTAGGATTCCAAAGACATGGGTTAAAATTCTTCTCATTATTTGTACCTTCAGGTTGTCCTTTAGCATTATTACCTTTATTAGTTTTAATCGAATTCATTTCATACTTATCTAGAAATGTATCATTAGGATTAAGACTTGCAGCTAATATACTATCAGGTCACATGTAATTATCTATTTTAAGTGGATTTAC
>NW_001509738.1:0-1185 GCF_000149645.3 Aspergillus fischeri NRRL 181 | reverse complement strand
TCTATTGGTGTTTTAGGTTTCTTAGTTTGAAGTCATCACATGTATACAGTTGGTTTAGACGTTGATACAAGAGCTTACTTCACAGCTGCTACTTTAATTATTGCAGTACCTACTGGAATTAAAATATTCAGTTGATTAGCTACATGTTATGGTGGTTCATTACACTTAACACCTCCTATGTTATTTGCATTAGGATTTGTTGTATTATTCACAATTGGTGGATTGAGTGGTGTTGTTTTAGCTAATGCATCACTTGATGTTGCTTTCCATGATACTTACTATGTTGTTGCTCATTTCCATTATGTTTTATCTATGGGTGCTGTGTTTGCATTATTTAGTGGTTGATACTTCTGAATACCTAAATTATTAGGTTTATCTTATGATCACTTCGCAGCTAAAGTACACTTCTGAATCTTATTTGTAGGTGTTAATTTAACATTCTTCCCACAACACTTCTTAGGTTTACAAGGTATGCCTAGAAGAATTAGTGATTATCCTGATGCTTTTTACGGTTGAAACTTATTAAGTAGTATAGGTTCTATTGTTAGTGTTGTAGCTACATGATATTTCTTAACAATTATTTACAAACAATTAACAGAAGGTAAAGCAGTTTCAAGATACCCTTGATTAACTCCACAATTATTTAGTGATACATTCCAAGTATTATTCACTAGAAATAATAGTTCATTAGAATGATGTTTAACTAGTCCACCTAAACCTCATGCTTTTGCAAGCTTACCTTTACAATCAGGAATTAACCCGAGTGGAATAATTTAAACAATTAAAGCGAAGCTATAAAATTATTACTTTGCGATTGTAATAAATATTTAACTAATATAAACGTAAAATATGCATTAGTAACTGAACCTTCAATAGATCAGTGTGCTGAAGTTATAAATATAATCAATCAATTGATTAGTTGTAAGGTATATATTATATTATTAAACGTGATATTTTACAATATAATAATTTAATAAATTAATTAATTAATTAATTTATAGCTATTTATTGTAAAACACATTAAAATATAATAAGATACAATAAGATTTAAATCTTACACACATTTGATTATATATATTATATTTAAGTTTTAGTATTTATAAATATTCTTTATTAGTTAAGGTTACCTTACTTAAATGGTTGTACAAAAAAATTTAATATAAAATGACACAAGCTGTTAAAATG
>NW_001509737.1:0-1056 GCF_000149645.3 Aspergillus fischeri NRRL 181 | reverse complement strand
CTAAATTATTATAAGAGATAAATTTTAATAATAAAAATAATAATGCATAAAATACCCGAGATATTATAATAATAGAAAAAATCTTATGATTATTAATTATTAAGTAATTTTGTATTAATATTATTCTTGTTATCATTATCATTTTAATCTTAGTAGTAAATGATAAATTTTCATTTCATATATTTTTACTGACTAGCACTGTAATATATTATTTATATTTGTGTACAACCATTTAAGTAAGGTAACCTTAACTAATAAAGAATTATTTATAAATACTATTGCAAATACAACCAGAACTAACCTTCCATTTGATCTCTTAATCATAATAAGAAATCTTTAATAGACACTGATTGAATTGCAATAGGCATAGAACTATGTAAAATACCACAGATTTCTGAACATTGTCCAAAGAATGTTCCTGGACGATTTACATAAACAGATGCCTGGTTTAATCTACCAGGGTATGCATCTGCTTTAATACCTAAAGATGGACAAGCATAAGAATGTATAACATCAGCAGCTGAAATTACAAATCTTGTATGAGTTAACTCTGGTATAATTACTCTATTATCAACTTCTAACATTCTAAATTGACCATCTTCTAAGTCACTTTCTGGAACTATGTAAGAATCAAACTCAATAAATTCGTTATCTTCATTTGTAAAATCAGGATATTGGTAACTTCAATATCATTGATGACCTTCAGCATAAACAACTAATGAAGGATCCATAACTTCATCCATTAAATATAATAATTTGAATGAAGGGAATGCGATTAATATTAATATAAACGCAGGTGTAATAGTTCAAATTAATTCTATTAAAGTACCATGATTCATATATTTATGTGCTATAGGTGATTTGGTAGCTACAAAATTTCTTATTACAGTTATCATCATTCATGTAACTGTGAATAAAATAATAGCTAAATAAAACATAATATTATTATGTAATTCTTCTATTCCTTCCATTTGAGGTGATGCACTATCTTGGAAGAATATTCCTCAAGGAGTTGGAGCATCTAAAAGTAAATGTCCTTTTAATATATCTAAAAGC
>NW_001509736.1:0-1021 GCF_000149645.3 Aspergillus fischeri NRRL 181 | reverse complement strand
AAACTATATGGTACTAATCCTATTAAATTATTTGCTAATATGAATATAAATAATGCATATATAAATTGGGAAATATAATTGCCCTTTTGTTGGATTAAGTTGACTTACTACTATACTATGCACTGTTGCATACATACTTTCTTGACTTATTGATCAGTTATTTGGTATTATTTTATTATTATTTGTAGCTAATAAGCTATATGTTAAAATTAAAAATAAACCTATTGATAAGTATAAACCTATATTTGTTAATGATAAATGAATGTTACCAAATAAATTGGCATTTAGAGAAAATAAATCTCTAACTTCGAATTGGTCTAAAGGACTTAAGACAAAATCTAAATGACGCATAACTATTCTATGTTAATTATATATTTAAAAAATTGATTTATTAAAAAATTATTATTAATTTTTTTCTATTAAATTATATATTTTTGTATATATATATATATAATTTATTTATACGAAACTATATACATGTCTAATTTATATATATATAAATATATATATTATTTCACTTGTATATTAATTGCATTAAATTATTATATTTAATGGATAAGGTTATGAATATAATTTATTTACTATTGTATTAGTATAAAGCTATAAAAGAATTAATATATTTTATTATTTAAACAGGTAAATTTATCTATTCTCACCTTCCTTGAAATAATAAGTTTTTATTAGTATGTTATATTCCACTATAATTTATTTATATAAATACGTGAAATAAAAATACGTACAAATTTAGGTAATATGTATTTAGTAAATGTGTATATTAATACTGTTAATACTACAAAAGCAAATACTACTTGATTTACAAAAAAGAAAGGTACTAATTGTGGCATATTTATTTTTATTTATATTATAGGTAATTTCTTTTTTTATACCTTGACTTTTTAGATTTTAAGGTAATGCGTCCTAGTTTAAAAACAAATATAAAGATATTAATATCTAGATTTAAGCCCTTAAGATGAATCGAACATCTATCAAAATATAAACAGTATTCCGCTCTACCGTTGAG
>NW_001509734.1:0-1044 GCF_000149645.3 Aspergillus fischeri NRRL 181 | reverse complement strand
TTACTCCTTCTCCTAATCCTTACTCCTATCCTTCTTCCTTCTTCCACCCTCCTACCTATCTTTTCTTTCTCTCCTAATCTCTATCCCTTACCCTTCATCTTCTTTTTAACTCCTATTAAATTCCTCTTTCTTACCCTTCTCTTCTACCTTATCTATCTCTCTCTCTACTCCTTCTTCTACTCTTACTTTCCTTCTCCTCCTCCTACCCTTACTTTCCTTCTCCTCCTCCTACCCTTACTTTCCTCCTCCTCCTACTCTTACTTTCCTCCTCCTAACTCTCCCTCTACTCCTTTCTTTAACTCTCTCTCTCTATCCTCTCTTTCCCTATCTCTTAACTTATCTACTTCTCTTTATCCCTTATTATAATAACTCTCCCTAACTCTTACCTATATTTTTTCCTCCTTCTCTTTCTACTTCTCCCTCTTTATATCCTTCTTTTCTTTCTATCTTTCCTTTCTTAACTCTTTTTAAACTATTCTTCCTAACCCTTTATCTAAACCCTATCCTTACTTACTATCCCTTACACTATTCTTTACTCTTATCCCTCTTTTTTCTTTTCTTATTCTATCCCTTCCTTTATCCCTAATCTCTCTCCCTAATTACTATCTCTATCTTATTTCTCTTTTTTCACCTTCTTCTTCTATTTCTCTTATTCTTCTTTTCTACTTCTTATACTTATTCTTACTCACTATCTCTTACTCTTCTATACTATTCTTACTCTTCTCATCTTCCTCTTTATTCATCTCTCTCTACTTATTATCTCTATCTTATTTCCCTTCTTTCTCTTTTCCTCTTTTCTAACCCTCCCTCTTATCCTCCTCCTAACCCTCCCTCTTATCCTCCTCCTAACCCTCACTGTCTTCTTACTACTAACCCTTACTCTCTTTTTACTACTAACCCTCACTCTCTTCTTACTACTAACCCTTATTATATCCTCTTTATTCACCTGTATCTTTCTCCTTAACTACCCTTTATAATCTACTTTCCCTATCCCTCTCTCTTCTATCCTCTATTACTCCTATAAATTCCTCTTATTCTTTCTTT
>NW_001509731.1:0-1047 GCF_000149645.3 Aspergillus fischeri NRRL 181 | reverse complement strand
AAAGATTTTATTAAAAAATCTTTGTTTGTTATATTTTATCTTAGTTTATACTTTTCAAGACTCTGATAATGATAAATACTATTATCTTTTAAGTGTTTCTATTATTATGGTAATAAATTAATAAATAAATATTTTAATAATTTAAGATATGAGTATGTTAAAAAGAAAAAATTTCTTATAGTTCATATTTAGAGAAATGGAGTAAAGAAAATATTGAACTCTTTAATGAAATTAATTATAGTTTAAAAACTGAGTTAGGTTGTAAAATTATAGATATTCTTGATAATGCTGGTATGGTTAAAAAAGAATTAATTACTTTATGAAAAATTTTCTTCTTCATTTAAAGAAACTAATCCTCAATTCTTTTCCGTTCATGATTGTTTTGGAACAACAACAAAAGTATTTGTTTTAAAAACAATGTTAGCTTCAGTTTATACTGATATTTATTCAAGTGATCTTTATTTATATAAATTTGATAAAAATATATTAGATTTAATAGAAAATAACAGTAATTATAGATTAGATCGTGAGAAAAGAACATTAGAAATGGATAATCATACTTATCATATTCATGATATAGTATGAGTAATGAATAAGAAACACGCTAGTCCAATAACGATTAAGAAAATAAATAGTTAATTTAAATAAAGATAAAACCCCAAGGATTTTTATTATAAAAATAAAAATAAAATAACGCACAGTTTAAATTAAAAGCTATTAAAACAAAATTATAATATTTATTATATATAAATTTGATAAAGCCGTATAATATAAATTAATAATTAAATTTATTATATACTAAGGAGCCCGGGGAACTCGAATCCCTTTATTTTGATTTGCAATCGAAACGCAGAACCCTCTGCTCAAGCTCCTAACCTTTTTAATATATACATATATATGTATACATAAGATATGTATATTATAGGGTATATATATATATATATATAAGAATTAACTAATTAGTTATTTTTTAGTTGCTAATTTCACTAAACTATTTTTCATAGACTAACTACAGGTACTATTTACAAGAAGTGTGCGAAGTATAAA
>NW_001509730.1:0-1122 GCF_000149645.3 Aspergillus fischeri NRRL 181 | reverse complement strand
CAAAACAAAGATCACCTCTATTATTTACTATAAATGACCCCTCACCTTCTGTGAATCCTATAAATCAAGTCAAGAATTTTTCTGAAGGTAAAGTATTATTAGGTAAATAATTAGAAAATTTTATATAAAAATTTGAAAAATCAAATTTATTAATGAAAGTACTATAATTAAATTTAAAACTTAAATTTGATTTATTAATCTTTACTATTGAAGCTAGAATTGTTAATATTAAACAATTAATTAAAATATCTCTTGAGAAAAGATGTTGGAATAAAATAGGATCACCACCTCCAGCTACTTCGAAGAATGAAGTGTTAAAGTTTCTATCAGTTAAAACCATAGTAATACCACCAGCTAATACAGGTAATGATAATAATAATAACACAGCTGTTATTATTACAGCTCAACCAAATAAAGCTAATTTGTGTAAACGTATACCTGGACTTCTCATATTTAAAATAGTTGTAATGAAATTCATTGCACCAAGCATACTACTAATTCCACTTAAATGTAAACCAAATATTGCCAAATCAACACTAGGTCCACTGTGTGATTGAATTCCTGATAAAGGTGGGTATAATGTTCATCCTGTTCCTGCACCATTTTCTATTGTTGCAGAGAATACGAATAATAATAAACTAGGTATTAATAACCAGAAACTAATGTTATTTAATCTAGGGAATCTTTAGATTTTGTATATTAGAATGGACTATTTTTTAAAGAATATATTAATAATGGTGTAATCTTTACAGTATATAATTTATGATATCCAGTATCTAGATTTAATTCTAATTCATTATATGAACTAGTTAAAATGAATTTATAATCTAAAATATGACCTAGTAATCTTTCTCTAGCTATTTTATCTATAATACTATCAGTATTAAAAACATCTCCAACTTTTAAATCTGGATATCTACTTGGTACAAATCTTTGATATAGCCGTGCTTTACATTCTATTAATTCACCTAATTGTCTATCACACATAGGAGGTCTATTACCTAAAGGGTTGTATGGTTCAGTGTGTAGATTATGTAGTCTATAATGTCCCATATTCTCTCTATTACGTCTCTCATTTTGGTCGTCTATACCAATTATAGCTCCACCTTCTGGATTAGTATT
>NW_001509728.1:0-1119 GCF_000149645.3 Aspergillus fischeri NRRL 181 | reverse complement strand
TAATAGGCTTTAGTTGTATTAAATTTTAATATTTTTAGACATAAAGTACTAATTATTAAAATACTAAATATTTCACATATCATATAAATAAATTTAGCCTGGTTAGCATAAAAGTAATGCAACCGTTTTGTAATCGGTAGAAGCAAGTGCGATACTTGCACTGGGCTATTAAATAAAGACCCAATGGTCAAGTTTGGTTAAGACATAACATTTTCACTGTTAGTGCGGGAGTTCAAATCTCCCTTGGGTTGAAAGAAATTAGCTCAGTTGGTAGAGCTGTCGCTTTACACGCGAAAGGTCAGGTGTTCGAGTCACCTATTTCTTATCGAGTTATCTATTTCTTATTTATATGCGGGTTGATGTAATAGTAACATAGATGGCTCATGACCATAATATTTAGGTGCAACCCCTAAACCCGCAACCAAAGGCTATAGCTTAATAGGTAAAGCGGACCACTCATGATGGTTTGAGTAAATGTTCGAGTCATTTTAGTCTTAAATAATCCGAGTGCTGGAATTGGTAGACAGTCTTAACTTAAGCTTAAGTGACGCAAGTCGTAAACGTTCGAATCGTTTCTCGGATAGGGGTTATAGTTTAACTGGTAAAACGGCGATTTTGCATATCGTTATTTCAGGATCGAGTCCTGATTACTCCATTATTATATTTTTATAGTTACTCCATTATTATATTTTTATAGTTACTCCATTATTATATTTTTATAGTTACTTCATTATTATATTTTATAGCTTGAGAAGCTCAATTGGTAGAGCGGATCACTGAAGATGATTAGGTTATAAGTTCAAGTCTTATCTCGAGCATTAGATGGGTATGCTGAAATTTGGTAACCAGGTTCCGCTTAGGACGGAATAGTTTTAACTTTACAAGTTCAAGTCTTGTTACCCATATTATTTAATTAATACTTTATATTATATGTTGTCGACTAATCGGTAAGTCATAAATTTTTGGTATTTACTATTGGGTGTTCGAGTCGCCCCAACATAATTTTTATTTTATAAAAAAAAATTATATTTAATTTTTAATTAATTTAAATTATATTTTAAGAGCCAAAGTAGTTTAATGGTAGAACAATAATTTCATGAATTAAGAATGAGAATTCGA
>NW_001509722.1:0-1117 GCF_000149645.3 Aspergillus fischeri NRRL 181 | reverse complement strand
TATATAATCAAATGTGTGTAAGATTTAAATCTTATTGTATCTTATTATATTTTAATGTGTTTTACAATAAATAGCTATAAATTAATTAATTAATTAATTTATTAAATTATTATATTGTAAAATATCACGTTTAATAATATAATATATACCTTACAACTAATCAATTGATTGATTATATTTATAACTTCAGCCCCCTGATTTATTGAAGGTTCAGTTACTAATGCATATTTTACGTTTATATTAGTTAAATATTTATTACAATCGCAAAGTAATAATTTTATAGCTTCGCTTTAATTGTTTAAATTATTCCCACTCGGGTTAATTCCTGATTGTAAAGGTAAGCTTGCAAAAGCATGAGGTTTAGGTGGACTAGTTAAACATCATTCTAATGAACTATTATTTCTAGTGAATAATACTTGGAATGTATCACTAAATAATTGTGGAGTTAATCAAGGGTATCTTGAAACTGCTTTACCTTCTGTTAATTGTTTGTAAATAATTGTTAAGAAATATCATGTAGCTACAACACTAACAATAGAACCTATACTACTTAATAAGTTTCAACCGTAGAAAGCATCAGGATAATCACTAATTCTTCTAGGCATACCTTGTAAACCTAAGAAGTGTTGTGGGAAGAATGTTAAATTAACACCTACAAATAAGATTCAGAAGTGTACTTTAGCTGCGAAGTGATCATAAGATAAACCTAATAATTTAGGTATTCAGAAGTATCAACCACTAAATAATGCAAACACAGCACCCATAGATAAAACATAATGGAAATGAGCAACAACATAGTAAGTATCATGGAAAGCAACATCAAGTGATGCATTAGCTAAAACAACACCACTCAATCCACCAATTGTGAATAATACAACAAATCCTAATGCAAATAACATAGGAGGTGTTAAGTGTAATGAACCACCATAACATGTAGCTAATCAACTGAATATTTTAATTCCAGTAGGTACTGCAATAATTAAAGTAGCAGCTGTGAAGTAAGCTCTTGTATCAACGTCTAAACCAACTGTATACATGTGATGACTTCAAACTAAGAAACCTAAAACACCAATAGACATCATAGCGTAAACCATACCTAAGTAACCAAATACATTTT
>NW_001509720.1:0-1315 GCF_000149645.3 Aspergillus fischeri NRRL 181 | reverse complement strand
AAACTTGAGCTTGAATAAATGCAATAGCTAACTCTAATCCAGAGAATGCTATAATAAATGCTAAAGGTATTAAACCTAAGAAGAAGAATAATACACCACTAGTCATAATATTGTATGTAAATCCACTTAAAATAGATAATAACATGTGACCTGATAGTATATTAGCTGCAAGTCTTAATCCTAATGATACATTTCTAGATAAGTATGAAATGAATTCGATTAAAACTAATAAAGGTAATAATGCTAAAGGACAACCTGAAGGTACAAATAATGAGAAGAATTTTAACCCATGTCTTTGGAATCCTAAGAATGTTGCACCTAAAACAACAGTGAAACTCATTGAGAATGTAAGATAAAATGTGATGTTGATGCAAAACTATATGGTACTAATCCTATTAAATTATTTGCTAATATGAATATAAATAATGCATATATAAATGGGAAATATAATTGCCCTTTTGTTGGATTAAGTTGACTTACTACTATACTATGCACTGTTGCATACATACTTTCTTGACTTATTGATCAGTTATTTGGTATTATTTTATTATTATTTGTAGCTAATAAGCTATATGTTAAAATTAAAAATAAACCTATTGATAAGTATAAACCTATATTTGTTAATGATAAATGAATGTTACCAAATAAATTGGCATTTAGAGAAAATAAATCTCTAACTTCGAATTGGTCTAAAGGACTTAAGACAAAATCTAAATGACGCATAACTATTCTATGTTAATTATATATTTAAAAAATTGATTTATTAAAAAATTATTATTAATTTTTTTCTATTAAATTATATATTTTTGTATATATATATATATAATTTATTTATACGAAACTATATACATGTCTAATTTATATATATATAAATATATATATTATTTCACTTGTATATTAATTGCATTAAATTATTATATTTAATGGATAAGGTTATGAATATAATTTATTTACTATTGTATTAGTATAAAGCTATAAAAGAATTAATATATTTTATTATTTAAACAGGTAAATTTATCTATTCTCACCTTCCTTGAAATAATAAGTTTTTATTAGTATGTTATATTCCACTATAATTTATTTATATAAATACGTGAAATAAAAATACGTACAAATTTAGGTAATATGTATTTAGTAAATGTGTATATTAATACTGTTAATACTACAAAAGCAAATACTACTTGATTTACAAAAAAGAAAGGTACTAATTGTGGCATATTTATTTTTATTTATATTATAGGTAATTTCTTTTTTTATACCTTGACTTTTTAGATTTTAAGGTAATGCGTCCTAGTTAAAAACAAATATAAAGATA
>NW_001509719.1:0-1087 GCF_000149645.3 Aspergillus fischeri NRRL 181 | reverse complement strand
TATTATTTACTATAAATGACCCCTCACCTTCTGTGAATCCTATAAATCAAGTCAAGAATTTTTCTGAAGGTAAAGTATTATTAGGTAAATAATTAGAAAATTTTATATAAAAATTTGAAAAATCAAATTTATTAATGAAAGTACTATAATTAAATTTAAAACTTAAATTTGATTTATTAATCTTTACTATTGAAGCTAGAATTGTTAATATTAAACAATTAATTAAAATATCTCTTGAGAAAAGATGTTGGAATAAAATAGGATCACCACCTCCAGCTACTTCGAAGAATGAAGTGTTAAAGTTTCTATCAGTTAAAACCATAGTAATACCACCAGCTAATACAGGTAATGATAATAATAATAACACAGCTGTTATTATTACAGCTCAACCAAATAAAGCTAATTTGTGTAAACGTATACCTGGACTTCTCATATTTAAAATAGTTGTAATGAAATTCATTGCACCAAGCATACTACTAATTCCACTTAAATGTAAACCAAATATTGCCAAATCAACACTAGGTCCACTGTGTGATTGAATTCCTGATAAAGGTGGGTATAATGTTCATCCTGTTCCTGCACCATTTTCTATTGTTGCAGAGAATACGAATAATAATAAACTAGGTATTAATAACCAGAAACTAATGTTATTTAATCTAGGGAATCTTTAGATTTTGTATATTAGAATGGACTATTTTTTAAAGAATATATTAATAATGGTGTAATCTTTACAGTATATAATTTATGATATCCAGTATCTAGATTTAATTCTAATTCATTATATGAACTAGTTAAAATGAATTTATAATCTAAAATATGACCTAGTAATCTTTCTCTAGCTATTTTATCTATAATACTATCAGTATTAAAAACATCTCCAACTCTTAAATCTGGATATCTACTTGGTACAAATCTTTGATATAGCCGTGCTTTACATTCTATTAATTCACCTTATTGTCTATCACACATAGGAGGTCTATTACCTAAAGGGTTGTATGGGTCAGTGTGTAGATTATGTAGTCTATAATGTCCCATATTCTCTCTATTACGTCTCTCATTTTGGTCGTCTATACCAATTATAGCTCCA
>NW_001509718.1:0-1019 GCF_000149645.3 Aspergillus fischeri NRRL 181 | reverse complement strand
AATGATAAATACTATTATCTTTTAAGTGTTTCTATTATTATGGTAATAAATTAATAAATAAATATTTTAATAATTTAAGATATGAGTATGTTAAAAAGAAAAAATTTCTTATAGTTCATATTAGAGAAATGGAGTAAAGAAAATATTGAACTCTTTAATGAAATTAATTATAGTTAAAAACTGAGTTAGGTTGTAAAATTATAGATATTCTTGATAATGCTGGTATGGTTAAAAAAGAATTAATTACTTTATGAAAAATTTTCTTCTTCATTTAAAGAAACTAATCCTCAATTCTTTTCCGTTCATGATTGTTTTGGAACAACAACAAAAGTATTTGTTTTAAAAACAATGTTAGCTTCAGTTTATACTGATATTTATTCAAGTGATCTTTATTTATATAAATTTGATAAAAATATATTAGATTTAATAGAAAATAACAGTAATTATAGATTAGATCGTGAGAAAAGAACATTAGAAATGGATAATCATACTTATCATATTCATGATATAGTATGAGTAATGAATAAGAAACACGCTAGTCCAATAACGATTAAGAAAATAAATAGTTAATTTAAATAAAGATAAAACCCCAAGGATTTTTATTATAAAAATAAAAATAAAATAACGCACAGTTTAAATTAAAAGCTATTAAAACAAAATTATAATATTTATTATATATAAATTTGATAAAGCCGTATAATATAAATTAATAATTAAATTTATTATATACTAAGGAGCCCGGGGAACTCGAATCCCTTTATTTTGATTTGCAATCGAAACGCAGAACCCTCTGCTCAAGCTCCTAACCTTTTTAATATATACATATATATGTATACATAAGATATGTATATTATAGGTTATATATATATATATATATAAGAATTAACTAATTAGTTATTTTTTAGTTGCTAATTCAACTAAACTATTTTCAATAAGACTAACTACAGGTACTATTACAAAGAAGTGTGCGAAGTATAAAACAGTTGAGATTTGTCCAAATTCAATAAATGGAGTTTCAA
>NW_001509716.1:0-1460 GCF_000149645.3 Aspergillus fischeri NRRL 181 | reverse complement strand
GTAGCCATCTACAGGGGAAGAATCATCATCTCCCACAGGCAACCGCGAAGCAGGTTCACAAGGCCATTCAGGGGTGGGATGGCATTGAGCATGATCCCCTAGCTATTCAATGGCCAGCTAGTCTATCCCACAAGGGGGCGGCGACTGTACTTGACACCGAGCTAGGGTTTAGCCCAGAGCGGTTTAGCGGCCGGGGTATGGGGGTAGGGACCAACGAAACCGTCTGGGGTATAATCGTCGCGCCAGATAGAGTCGTATGCATTTCAAATTTTGGCAGGTTACTGGTTAGCCAGTTTCACATAATCTGACCAAATTTCAATGGGGAATTCGATGATTTGCAGCTGTAGTAAGGGTGTGGTTAATGTACGGAATTTTGATGTGGTTTGAGTTGCCGCTAAACAGTGAGAATCTGGAAAGCACTGCCCATGACCACCACCATGGCTCCAGGGGAGGTTGGAGGCAGTTTAAATTTAGCCAGCTCACTGATATACTAGTTCCAAGTAATCCAGCTAAATTTCAGTATCAAAATCAATGATTTGCAGACATGGTGAGGGCATATTTGACCCCCAGGATTTGGTGTGGTTTGAGTTCCTGCGGATAGAAAAAGCAATGCCCACAAATCAAACATTCAGGGGCTGAATCCCATCATCATTCAGATAATCAGTTAAATAGTATTATATTCATCCAAATGAGCCATTAAGAATGGAACAGCAGTTATTTATTAAGCTTTCCCAGCCACCAGTCATTATCTGCCGGTCCTGCCGCCATGGGGTGTGGCTAGCTGAGGTAGAAAGCCATCTCCGGGGGAAGGCCCATCGATTACCCCAGGCCACTGCAAAGCAGATCCATCAGGACGTCCAGAGCTGGGAGGGTGTGGAGCATGACCCCCATGCTGTGCAATGGCCTAGTCGGATTACCCAGTCAATCCCCCACCTGGATGAATACCCTGATGGGTTACTGTGCCAGCGCGACCAGGCCAGATGCCAATTCATCACTCGTTCACTTGACACGTTAAAACGACATTGGCGTGAGCACCATGGATGGACCGCACCATATCATGGAGGTCGATCACGCCTGCAAGAGCAGGAACAGGCGCAGATCACCATCCAGCAGGGATATCAGGTGGTGACCTGCCAGCGGTTTTTCCCATCCCGAAAAGGGTCCCATTATATCTGGGTGCCATGCCCCAACCAGCAGCCTGAGGAGCAAGCCCGGACCGCACCCACTGCCCACATCCAGGCCACCGTTGATGCCGTGATCCAGGCATGGGAGCAGGTCCAGGCCCAGGCCAAGGCCGATCAGGCCATCCAAGCCAGCCAGTTGACTGACGCGAACCCCTGGCTGCGGATGACTCGGTGGGCTGACTACCTGCAGGGCATCCAGGCACGTGACCTGCTTGCTAGCATGGCAGCCCCGGGAGGAAGACCCATGGATGCACTGAGCAGGGGGTGCAGGTGATC
>NW_001509713.1:0-1057 GCF_000149645.3 Aspergillus fischeri NRRL 181 | reverse complement strand
ATGTAATTTAATTAGTAATTAGTCATCTTTAGTTTAGATTTAAATTTAAATTTAACTGTAATTACTATTGAAATCTTATCTATTAAATTTAAAAAAATAAACAATGTACTATCAATCAATTCAATTTAATCCATTTCATTTAGTGTCACCATCATTATTTAGTAAAGGCTTATTATTTTATAATGATTTATTTGTAGGTTTACAAAATATATTATCTAGTTTTATAGATAGTAATTTATGATATTATTATTTATTTTTAATTTTTATTTTTAGTATATTATTAACAATACTTTTATTTATTTTAGTTATCCAAACACAAAAAGGTTATTCAGTTAAAATGAATAACTTACCAAAGAATGAAAATTCTAAAAAAAGAAAAAGAAAATCTGAAAATGGAGATTCTGGCTCTCCGAAGGAAAGTAAACCTAAATTATTTTTTCCTAAGGAAGATGAGGATACTAATTCTTATAGACATTATATGGTAAAGTATGATTCGTATGTTAGAGATGAAATTAGTTTCCACCCTATAGGTACCAGGAAACAAGTAGAAGATACTTTTCCTAGTTTATACTCTGAATATAAAAAACATAAAGTAAATAATCCTGATTTAGAATGAGGAAAACTTACAGATATTTATTATTGTACATGGAATAAGCGGCCATTTGGAAGTTATAAATATTCTGGAGATGATCAAGGTTTTGCTGCTGTTTTTGAGTATATGGAAAGAAGAAAAGCATTAGTAGAGTCAGGACGTGTTAAGGGAAATCTTCCGATGGCTAGTTCTATGTGTAAAAAGGCTTGGGGTAATATCGATTTTACAACTTATGAGAAATATATCAAAATTATTGATAATGTAGCTAATAAAATAGGTAAATAGATATTTTGTATAAACTTATTATAATAAAAAAATTTTTATATTCATATATGAAAATATATGAAGGTGGGTGTAGTTCAATGGTAGAACAGCTGTATGTGGCATAGTATATCCTAGTTCGATTCTAGGTACCCTCCCTAAATAACTTGATCATAAGGTCAAGTTATTCACATAAATTCAAAT
>NW_001509710.1:0-1138 GCF_000149645.3 Aspergillus fischeri NRRL 181 | reverse complement strand
GGGCATCACTGCGACCACGGGGCTCTCTCCCCGCTGGATGGCCCGCATGGCCGGGTCCTGGACCCCCGGAACTGCATGTCGGGCCGCCCGGTCATGCGCTGCGCGGCTGCCTCGAGATCCATGGTGGCCAACTGGTGGCGGCGTTCTATCCAACTGATCTCCGCCTCATCCTCCCATGGGGCCCGCTTGCGCTTCCCTAGTATGGATGGCGTGGGGGCCCCAAACCCCTAAAAACTGGTGCCAATCGGTGCTGGATAACCGGAACATCTCCCGCCGGTGGGCGGTGCTGCCAGCCTGTTCCTGGATGCCCCGGCCATACACCATGCCAGCAACGTGTGATGAATGGGCGGCCTGTAAATCAGCAATATGGCCCATCCACTGCTCAATATCCATGCCCTCCTCCGCATCGGCATCCATGGCTGCTGGGGCCGGCTCGGCCTCCTGGATATTATGTGGGAACGCGGTGGATGGCCGCAAAAATCGGCGGCTGATTCCAATGGCGATGTCCCGGTATGCGGCAATATGGATGGCGGTGCCTAGCTGGGTGCGGGTTTCCCGTTTCAACGCCTCCCGGAACCGCTCGGACGACCATTCGCGGCCGGTACTGGGGTCGGGGCCCCATAACCATGCCTGGCTGCCTTGTGCTCCATGGCTTCCCTGCGCGGCCCGGCTTCCCTGCGCGGCCTGGCTCCCCTGTGCGGCCTGGCTGCCTTGTGCTCCATGGCTCCCCTGCGCGGCCTGGCTCCACCGCGCGGTCTGGCTTCCCTGCGCGGCCTGGCTCCCCTGCGTGGTCTGGCTGCCTTGTGCTCCATGGCTCCCCTGCGCGGCCTGGCTTCCCTGCGCGGTCTGGCTCCCCTGCGCGGTCTGGCTCCCCTGTGTAGCCCGGCTTCCCTGCGTGGCCTGGCTTCCCTGCGCGGTCTGGCTTCCCTGCGCAGTCTGGCTACCCTGCGCGGCCTGGCTTCCCTGTGTAGCCCGGCTTCCCTGCGCGGTCTGGTTACCCTGCGCGGCCTGGCTCCCCTGCGGGACCTGCGCGGCCTGCCATGCAGCCAACTGGTCGACAAATGGCATCACCAGCCAGATATACCATACCACCAACTCCCCGACCTCCCGCGGCACATATCGATGGATGATCTTCACA
>NW_001509709.1:0-1227 GCF_000149645.3 Aspergillus fischeri NRRL 181 | reverse complement strand
AAGTCCATTAAGGAAAAACACACAATATCCCACTTACAGTTCCGAGATCCTATCTTTTTGACCAGACTTCCCTCTCTTCAAATATTCTTGTGCTGGGGCATTGCATGTCAACTACACTAGAATCACTTAGCTGAACAGGTATCCAGACAACAATTTCTCGCTAGTAGAGATAACACTGCAGTGCATATTCAAGGTTGCATCAAAGCAATAAAAGTAGAAGTAGTGAGAAGATATGAACTTCAGCGATGATCCACTGTGCTAATATATCATGTCGGAATATATTTCCTCCGTCTAGCCCTAACATCATGATGAAGATGTATTCACTTCAGTGATTCCTGAGTGCTATTTGGAAAAAATAATCCCTTATACTCTTGAGTGGACTATTTATAAATGTCATGTTCCAGCAGCACGGCCTGCAAAAGACTGGCAATTTGCCCGTTCATGCTCTCGAAAAGCAGGTCTAGGAGGTGATGATATAGACAGGTAAAGGGCTGACTCGCATCAAATGAGCTTAAATAGAATCAACATAAGCCAGAAAATATGATCTCAAAATATCCCCTGAGTTATGCAAGCAGAGTATCATTAATCGCAACAAATTCATCGCTAACATTCTATACATGCATCAAGACGCAAATGCTTCACTTTTAAAATTTGGTATGTACAGGTCCATGATTAATTTCGACTCGGGTCATCTGGGGAATATTGCGCTGACGGTTGTTTTTATTTCGCGGCGGCTTGAAAGGCCTTCCGCCAGTATTCCTGGCCCTGAGAGTCTGATCCCAGCCTCGCTCTTGCTGTCCACGAGGAAAGTTACGTCCGCCTGACGGTATTTGAGGAGAGCTGCGAGGATGGTTGTACGGACGAGCCGGGGAGGTTGCTTCGTGGGAGCACTGAGGACGGCGTGCAGGGTGCACATTTGGATCGTAGTCCAAACTCGTGTGCTGCTGGTATTGTACGCCGTTGCTCTGTGCGTGGCGACCAATGCTGGAAGGCTGAGAGTTCGGTGTGATAACTTCCGGCATGACTCTCTGTGTCTGTTGAGGGCAGCGCCTCGATTGCATGCTGGGGGACGGCTCGCTCGGAGGGGGCGTAAGCTCGCTTCGTAGCGCAACCTCTCGGACGACCAGTCCATCATTCTCGTCTGATCCGTTCATGGCTCCGGACATCATGGGAAGAGTGTCGTCTGTCATTTCTCGCGATTCGGCATGGCGCTGGCGATCACGCAAG
>NW_001509704.1:0-1034 GCF_000149645.3 Aspergillus fischeri NRRL 181 | reverse complement strand
TAGAGGTGATCTTTGTTTTGTTATTACACAAAGAACTATAGATATTCAAATATTAGAATTTATAAAAGAAACTTTAGGTTTTGGTAAAGTAATTCAACAATCTTAAATTAACTAGTAGATATGTTACACAAAACAAAAAAGAAATAGAAATACTTATTCATTTGTTTAATGGTAATCTTATATTACCAAGTAGAAAGATAAAATTTGAAAATTTTGTTAAAGGATTTAATATTTGAGTAGGTAAAGGTAGAATAAAATTAGATCCTGTTGAATTAAAACATAATTTTATTTTACCTAGTTTAAATAATAGTTGATTAGCAGGTTTTACTGACGGGGAAGGCTGTTTTACTTGTTCTATAGGTAAAGACAAAGGATTTAGTTTTAATTTTAATATTGCTCAAAAATGAGAGGAAAATATTGAAGTATTACAACATCTTTGTACTTTATTTAATGGAGGGATAGTCTCAAAACATAGTGTGGATAATGTAAATGAATTTAGAATAGGAGGATTAAAAAATTGTAAAAATATATTTCCCTATTTTGATACTTATACATTATTAACTAAAAAATCTACTAGTTATATTTTATGAAAAGAAATATATGAAGATTTGTTAAAAAAATATCATTTAGACCCAATTAAAAGGATAGAGATGATTGAAAAAACTAGATTGATAAATAAAATTAATTAAAATATTAGGGAAAAAAAGTAAAGGTTTAACGTGCAAGTTTTGAAGCTCTTAGGACAGATGTAAAAGGATATAAGATCCAAAAGAGCAAATATTCTATAATGAATATACCTTATACTTAGTTAATGTTTAGTTATTACTACTTGCAACTCTTAAGTGTAACGTATATATAATTTGGTATATATTGTTATACTTATCAATTAATATATAATTGATAAAAGGAAAAGTTAGTATAAACATTAGCGATACTAGTGTTAACGGTCAATGAATTTTCATGTTTAAAGACCGTCGGTTATTTAAGTGACCGCTACAGACTGGTTCACTGGTAGGTGGCTGAAATGCTGCTTA
>NW_001509692.1:0-1118 GCF_000149645.3 Aspergillus fischeri NRRL 181 | reverse complement strand
TCGGTGGGTTGTGTAGGAGAAGGGCCGTCGGAGGCGCGCGCGGGGTCCAGGTCGAGGGGAGTTGGGCCGGCGCGCGCGCACCGTTATAGGGACCAGGGGGCCGGCGCCGGCGAGGACCGGCAGGGGTGGGCGCGCGAGGGAGGGCGAGGAGGAGGGGGAGGCGCGCAGGCGAGCGCGCGGCGGAGGAGGGCGGCGGCCAGTTGGCTGGCCGAGTTGGCGCGGTGGGGGGCGCCGCGCGGGAGGCCGGGGTCCGGCGTGGACGGGTTGGGGTGCGGCCGGCGGGAAGGTGACCAGTTGGCGGGGGGCCCTTGGGCAGACCGGCCGCGCGCGCGCGCCACAGACAGACACCTGTCGAGGGACACACACAGACACTGGGGTCGACAGAGGCCGGGGGCGCGCGGCCCCGGGGTGACCAGTTGGCCGGCGCGCGCCCTAGAGGGACCAGTGGACCCCGCGCGCCATATATACGGACACTTGCAGAGACACGCACATGGTCGTCGGTCTCGACATATGTCGGCATGGCCCGCCGGTGGCATCCATACATGTGGATATACAGACACCCGTATATATATGTATATATATATATATATATATATGCACCCGCACCCGCACCCGCACCCAGACATCTGCACCGATATAGGTCGGCATGGCCCACCGGTGCCATACGTATCTATCTATCTATCTATCTATCTACTATCTCTATACAGAGACAGACACACGGACACCGGGGTCGATATATGGGCCGGGCGCGCGCGCCCTCCTGCAGCGAGTAATGGGTGGGCCGCGCGCGCGGAGGGGACCAGTTGGCAGGCGGGCGCCCTTCGAGGGCCGACCGGCCCTGCGCGCGCGCGCGAGACGGCGCGAGTGACCAAGTCCCCTTGCGGCCCAAGCAACGGGCGAACCTGAGAGGCCCACTTTGTATGGGCGCGCGGGTCAACGCACGGACCACCCCATACAAAATGGGCCCCCCGCCAGCCAGA
Source organism: Aspergillus fischeri NRRL 181 (assembly GCF_000149645.3). Classification (NCBI taxonomy): domain Eukaryota; kingdom Fungi; phylum Ascomycota; class Eurotiomycetes; order Eurotiales; family Aspergillaceae; genus Aspergillus; species Aspergillus fischeri. The sequence goes on along the minus strand of NW_001509692.1, from coordinate 138 downwards.
TCCGGACCCGGGAACGTTTGCACGCACGATATCGGCCCGGTCGAGGTCGGTGGTTCTATGTGGAAGGCGAGAGCCGCGTCACCTCTGGTGGCGTGCGAGCTCTGCGCCGGCCACTTCTTCCCTGCCAGGCAGGCCGCC
>NW_001509682.1:0-1607 GCF_000149645.3 Aspergillus fischeri NRRL 181 | reverse complement strand
TAGACGCTCAGACTGACGTGACTGAATGAAAAAATGGCTTCTTTTCCTCCTCCCCTACCACATCGCAATCCAGTCAGTGTTGTGGTTAGTGTAGAAGTCTCTGTGTCTTTATATAACCATAGTTTCTCCCGTTGGTAGACATGTTGGTATATCGTCGATATACAAGTGGTATATCATGTCGAGAGCCCTCAGCAGGGCCTCTAGAGGTTCGCTCCCTGCCCTATTAGGTATAGCGCGTTAGTCACATGACCCAAGACATAGATAGAGTCACCAATATCAGATTTCTCCTCGATATGCTTCCACAGTAGAGTCGAATTATCATATAGTTAGTTCGATTGAGTGGTCTTGGTATATCATCTGTATACCAACAGTCACGTTAGAAGCTAAGCCACCTGGTGACCTGGCAACCTGGCGACGTGCATCCTCCCAGGAGGTTCGGCTAACTATGTTAATGGGATAGTTTTATTAGGGTTGCCTCATGTGATGATCACACCGCGGATTAGGCTTCACTAACCTGCAGAGCTTACTGCGGGGTTCCTCCCTCCTGCAACTGCCTCATGAGACTCAGCTACTTGCCTCCGCAAGTTGCTCGTCATCTCTCACACAGTCAAGACTCAATTTTTCCCGCCCACCTCCCTATGTACATAGAGTCATAGAGCCATTGCAATATACAGACACTTGCCTCCCCACAGGGGAGCGCGGACAGGGCCCTCTCTGACACTACAGTCTAACACATTTACGCGTAAGACCGCAGCGACAGGTGACCCGTTGCAGCCAAACTATACACACACTGTCCATCTTGACTGTGTGAGGTCACCAATAAAGTACATTATTACACGCTAGTTTAGATGCCTTTCTAGTTGAGTAAGTTCTGCAATTAACACATCTAGACAAGGTAGACTCCTGGCTCTGGTGCCTGGAAGATCTGTCAAACCACTACTCATCACTGTCCTAGTTCCATCCTCTCACCTAGCATTTCAGTTAAGCAGGGCTGAGTGGAGCAACCTCAATGACCCAGCTTACCATTATTCTTAGCTTAACATAATCAACACCAAACCGCGAATTTTGGCCGCTCTCAAGATATTTTAAAACCTTTCGACCACTAACATCATTAAAGAAGACTTTTTTAAAGGAGAAAATAAAAAGCTATTTATTAGAACAATTTCTTATAGTATGTTCAATAGTTTAACATCCACTCCAGCGTGGCGGAGCTGGTTGGCGAGGCATGGGTACAAGCTCATCAACCTGCTCATCAACCTGCTCATTAAGCTACTGAATACGGTCACAACCTTCCTGCACAGATATAAACAGGTCATTCCCTAAGGAAGCATGTTTCCTTGCCTTCTTCTTCATTTTCCGCTTATTTTCAGCCCGTAGAACCTTAATTTCCTGTTGAAGAAGAAGATTCATGTTCATTGCCATCTGCGCGGCCCTTTTAAGATGTTGGATATGAGAGACTGGACTGCTAGAAAGCTTTCTTTTCTGTAAGCTTCTCTGCAAGCTGCGAACCTTATGGTTAAGCTGGCGAGGATTTTGAGGTGTTTGAAAAGTAGATGAGATTGAGCCATCAGTAAGAAGTGGTGGTGGCGTTGGCGTACGAAGTTGAA
>NW_001509661.1:0-1028 GCF_000149645.3 Aspergillus fischeri NRRL 181 | reverse complement strand
AGCTTCATAGTAAAGATTAATAAATCAAATTTAAGTTTTAAATTTAATTATAGTACTTTCATTAATAAATTTGATTTTTCAAATTTTTATATAAAATTTTCTAATTATTTACCTAATAATACTTTACCTTCAGAAAAATTCTTGACTTGATTTATAGGATTCACAGAAGGTGAGGGGTCATTTATAGTAAATAATAGAGGTGATCTTTGTTTTGTTATTACACAAAGAACTATAGATATTCAAATATTAGAATTTATAAAAGAAACTTTAGGTTTTGGTAAAGTAATTCAACAATCTAAATTAACTAGTAGATATGTTACACAAAACAAAAAAGAAATAGAAATACTTATTCATTTGTTTAATGGTAATCTTATATTACCAAGTAGAAAGATAAAATTTGAAAATTTTGTTAAAGGATTTAATATTTGAGTAGGTAAAGGTAGAATAAAATTAGATCCTGTTGAATTAAAACATAATTTTATTTTACCTAGTTTAAATAATAGTTGATTAGCAGGTTTTACTGACGGGGAAGGCTGTTTTACTTGTTCTATAGGTAAAGACAAAGGATTTAGTTTTAATTTTAATATTGCTCAAAAATGAGAGGAAAATATTGAAGTATTACAACATCTTTGTACTTTATTTAATGGAGGGATAGTCTCAAAACATAGTGTGGATAATGTAAATGAATTTAGAATAGGAGGATTAAAAAATTGTAAAAATATATTTCCCTATTTTGATACTTATACATTATTAACTAAAAAATCTACTAGTTATATTTTATGAAAAGAAATATATGAAGATTTGTTAAAAAAATATCATTTAGACCCAATTAAAAGGATAGAGATGATTGAAAAAACTAGATTGATAAATAAAATTAATTAAAATATTAGGGAAAAAAAGTAAAGGTTTAACGTGCAAGTTTTGAAGCTCTTAGGACAGATGTAAAAGGATATAAGATCCAAAAGAGCAAATATTCTATAATGAATATACCTTATACTTAGTTAATGTTTAGTTATTACTACTTGCAA
>NW_001509649.1:0-1210 GCF_000149645.3 Aspergillus fischeri NRRL 181 | reverse complement strand
GAAGGGTCGGTTAGGTGCTCTAGTCTATATCCTTAATCTAGCTATACTATACTAGTCTATACTAACACCTTTCCTGCCATCACTAGTATTTATTATTAATTAATTAGTAAATAGCAAAATAAAGAGTAGAGTAGTAATCAATTTCTAAAGAATTAATATAGTAGTCATCCCCAATATCTATCCTATTCTATCCTAAGTAGAGATTATAGTGGAATACACAGGATGCCCTTATATATTAGTTATAGATACTACTATAATATTTTACTAATAGCTACTATATTTAGATTTATAGTAGTTTACAGGAGTAATTATATATTAAGGATAAGAATATTTCTATATCTACCTAATAGGATTTATTAATAGTATGCTATATATCTAGTAATAAGTTAACTTAATTTTTAAGGATATAAAATCCTTCTTATAAATCTATATTAATAATTTCATATTATAAAGCAAGACTTAGGAAGATTATATATATTAATTATCTAACTTCCTATTAAAGTATTCTAAAATAAGGATAATATTATTACCCTAGAAGATATTTATTAGATCTCTATTAGTCTAGTTACTTAGCTAGAATATATTATTCCTTAGTATAATAGTAGCAGCTAAAGATAAGCTTATAGTAATCCTAAAGCTTAATTTTCTAGTAATCCTTACTGACCTTAAAACCTATATTAGGCTTATAGATTAGTTAAGTAATTATATTCTATATTAGACTACTATTATCTAACTATTATAAGAATATAAGATATAGCTATTAAGTTATAGCCCTATAAAAGGAAAAGCTTATAAGTATTATATAGAATAGATATTATTAGATAATATTATAGATAAGGAAAGAGAGAGCTTTAATTATCTATAAAGCTATTTTAAGAACCTATTAATACTTATCTACTAAAATATAGAACTACTATTATACATAGATATTAACTTATCTAAATATTAAGGCCATGGCGTGATGGTTTTTTATATTAAGTAGGATATATCAGGTAATCCTATATTTATATTAAATTAGGATTATTTAAAGGCCCCTCTATAAGATATAGTATTACTAATTATATTTTTAAGTAGAGTATTAATATTTATAGAAAAGAACTATTAGCTAACTAAGTTAGAAGTATCTAGAGTTATTTAGGTATTATAAAAAATCTAGTATATAATTAAAGTATCTAAAGTAGGAGTATATCTATATACTAATTATTCTATA
>NW_001509630.1:0-1430 GCF_000149645.3 Aspergillus fischeri NRRL 181 | reverse complement strand
CCACACATCGATGTCTCCACGTCAGTGGTGGGCTACAGCACACCAGTCCCGCATGACTGGCTGACAACCTGGCTGCGGGGTCCTCCGGAGGCGACTGCGACGCAACGACAGCCAAGAACGGACAAAATCAGGATCTGGGAGGCAGTTAAGAAGCGCTGGATGGAGAGATGGAGGACGGCCCCGAGGAGCCGCTCAGAGGCCGTCCCCCAGCCCCCGAACCGACAAATCTTAAGACTTCACCAGAGCCTGCACAAGGCGGAAAGTTCGATCCTGACCCAACTTCGCACAGGCAAGATCGGTCTGGCAGACTTCTTATATCAGGCAGGTGTCCCTGACATAGCCTCCCCGATATGCTCCTGTGGACAGGCCAATGAGACTCCTAAACATGTTCTCATCCACTATCAGCGACACCATGATGCAAGAGCGGAGCTGAGAATGGGAGGCCGGCTCAACATAAAACAGCTGTTGACAACGGTGGAAGGAGTCAGGAGGGTGACGAGCTGGTGGTTGAGACGGTGTTTATCAAGCCAGTTCCAACTAGCGAACAGGCTTATCAGGGATTGAAGGAGGTGTCTTAAGACACAGGTACCAGGGATATGTACGTAGAGCGTGACGCTGAAGCAAGAGCAGGCAGGTTTTTCTCCTAGCGGGATACACCCCGCATGGTTTTCCTGCGACAACCATATAGAAGGACCGTGTCATAGGCTATGGCCTGGGCTGTGGTTGTCAGCCATGCCCTCAACCATAGAACATTCTAGAAGAACCATCGGGAAGAGGTTGGAACCCAGTGGAAGTTTGGGAACATGTATATAAGAAGGAGAGGGAGATGTATCTGCCTATTTCTCTCTCCAAGTCTGCGATATTCGTTAATACATTATACAGGATTGCCAGTTGAAAACAATACTGCCTACGCCCGTCACAGGTACTGCAGTTTCCAACAAGAATCAACGCTCGACCCGGCAATTATGGCTCAAGGTTAGACTACGTCCTGTGTAGCCTTGATATGCAAGATTAGTTCTGCGATTTGAATATCTAAGAGGATCTAATGGTAAGCCCCAAGGCTGCCATGGCTTTATTGTAGATTGATTTTCTAGCTGACAATATGCAATTTGGGACAGGGATCTGATGATTGTCCGGTTTATGCTGTCTTCAAAAATGTTATACGCCTCGGCGAAGAAGAGGTCAACATTAAATGAGCCCTCCTGGGATGTTTAAAGATGGCGAGCGTCAGCAGGAATACTCTACTAAATATCTTCTGCCTACATCAGGGCGCTTAATACCAGAATTTAACAAGCGGAGGAGGATCAAGGACATGTTCTTGCGTAAACCATCAGCCAACGTATAGAGACCGACGACGAACATCCTGACATTGAGATATTTTACCTCTAGTCAGGAAAAGGGAACAGCACCCGCTATTTTGGAGAGTGCTG
>NW_001509627.1:0-1233 GCF_000149645.3 Aspergillus fischeri NRRL 181 | reverse complement strand
GGTCTGGTGGTTGTTATGCTGGTGAACTTTGGTCTGAGAGTCCGTCAGACCGGCTTTGCCTCTCGCGACGCAGACCAGGGCTTTGGTCATGGTCGGGGATCAGCCGGCGGAGAATTGTAGACTGGCTTCTTCGCTCTAGTGTACGATTGTTATGCTTGTACATTGAGTAGTAACTGTCCGTCCTTTGTTTGTTGTAGTATATCCGTGATTACGAACTGGACTCGACGAATGGAAATGGAATGGATAAAAGTGTGCTTGGTAGGTGCTACCTGAAGTAAGCTATACAGTATCTACCAGGTTAAGGTACATTCCTCTAGTTATAATTCACAACCGGGACAACGGTGTCCTCCAGGCTGACCGCGTCGGGGTTACTCTTCTCTACGCCGGAGTACTTGTTAATCCAGCCGAGGGCCTGCTGGTGCCACACGAGGCTGTTCTCGGGGTTGACAACCCTGCACATCATTAGCCAACTCCACATGACATGCCTATAGGCAGGCAAAACTCACCAATGATTCTCATCCGGGAAGTTCAAGAACCGACTCGGCACGCCGCGCTCCTGCAGCACGTTGAAGAGCGAGAGACCCTCCGCGACGGGGAGCCCTATGCCCTCAACAACATATGCTGTATGGAAATATAATGTTTTTACTCCATTTCTAGGTGCCGAAGGAGACAGCTTGATCCTCCTCCGCTTGAAAGATTTGTTATATGGAATGATCGGCACCTTTACGATAAAGAAATTGGACGTGCCTATCTGACAGATCGTGCGCAAGTGCGATTGTTCAACTCATGCTCTTCTTTGGAGGAACTGCATGCTGCTCTTGAAGCCCTGAATCTCGCCGATGAGCAACGTCTACGTCCAAATTGGGACCTGTATTTCATGCAACTAGCTTCACTCGCTGCGCAGAGAAGCAATTGCATGAAGAGAAGAGTGGGCTGTGTGCTCGTTAGGGAGCGCCGTGTAATTAGCACCGGATACAACGGGACTCCTCGGCATCTTACCAACTGCAATGAAGGTGGATGTATGAAATCTCCCGAAGGCTTGCAGCTTTCCTTTGATCTTCTCGTGCTTTTCTAAGAGAGACTCACATCGACCAGGCCCGCGATGCAACCGTGGAGAAGGAGGAGGTGTTGGCCTATCGACATGTCTTTGCCTTCATGCTGAAGAGAACGCTTTGTTGGAAGCAGGCCGAGAGCGTATACGTGAAGGCTCAATACTCTATTGCGATACGTCAG
>NW_001509622.1:0-1248 GCF_000149645.3 Aspergillus fischeri NRRL 181 | reverse complement strand
AACTAGTAGATATGTTACACAAAACAAAAAAGAAATAGAAATACTTATTCATTTGTTTAATGGTAATCTTATATTACCAAGTAGAAAGATAAAATTTGAAAATTTTGTTAAAGGATTTAATATTTGAGTAGGTAAAGGTAGAATAAAATTAGATCCTGTTGAATTAAAACATAATTTTATTTTACCTAGTTTAAATAATAGTTGATTAGCAGGTTTTACTGACGGGGAAGGCTGTTTTACTTGTTCTATAGGTAAAGACAAAGGATTTAGTTTTAATTTTAATATTGCTCAAAAATGAGAGGAAAATATTGAAGTATTACAACATCTTTGTACTTTATTTAATGGAGGGATAGTCTCAAAACATAGTGTGGATAATGTAAATGAATTTAGAATAGGAGGATTAAAAAATTGTAAAAATATATTTCCCTATTTTGATACTTATACATTATTAACTAAAAAATCTACTAGTTATATTTTATGAAAAGAAATATATGAAGATTTGTTAAAAAAATATCATTTAGACCCAATTAAAAGGATAGAGATGATTGAAAAAACTAGATTGATAAATAAAATTAATTAAAATATTAGGGAAAAAAAGTAAAGGTTTAACGTGCAAGTTTTGAAGCTCTTAGGACAGATGTAAAAGGATATAAGATCCAAAAGAGCAAATATTCTATAATGAATATACCTTATACTTAGTTAATGTTTAGTTATTACTACTTGCAACTCTTAAGTGTAACGTATATATAATTTGGTATATATTGTTATACTTATCAATTAATATATAATTGATAAAAGGAAAAGTTAGTATAAACATTAGCGATACTAGTGTTAACGGTCAATGAATTTTCATGTTTAAAGACCGTCGGTTATTTAAGTGACCGCTACAGACTGGTTCACTGGTAGGTGGCTGAAATGCTGCTTAATGTACAGTCGGTTCCTTCCCATATTTATATATGCACAAGCCCAGAATTATATAATTACTGGTACCTGGATTTTATAAATGAAACATCATATATTGATGATAAAGTTAATTTGAAGGAATGGATTCTTCGGACATCCTGAAGTTTATATCTTAATTATACCAGGATTTGGTATTATTAGTACAGTTATTGCAGCGGGATCTGGTAAAAATGTATTTGGGTACTTAAGTATGGTTTACGCTATGATGTCTATTGGTGTTTTAGGTTTCTTTAGTTGAAGTCATCACATGTATACAGTTGGTTTAGACGTTGATACAAGAGCTTA
>NW_001509621.1:0-1021 GCF_000149645.3 Aspergillus fischeri NRRL 181 | reverse complement strand
TTCGATGCTCCAGCACTCCGCTAGGGAACATGGGCAAGTTGACTAGTGTTAGCGATCCCTGATCAGAGTAAAAATAAGGGTACTGCCTCACAATCTAGATATCCTGGAGTCTTACTGTAGCCAAGTCATCCAATTCAATCAGAACGTTTGACCGTTCCCGATCTGCTATGTCCTGCAGGATCTGCATGTACTTGAGCTTCGGTTCTCGACGCCCGCGGCGTGCTCTTGTCCCTTGTTGCCCGTTCTCATTTTCCACATCGTCCATGAAGTCATATTCATCGCTGGTAGCATCTCCGTCGATGTGAAGATCTTCAATCGCCTCGGTTGCAGCAGCTTCGGAAGCCGATTCGAATGTTTTGAAATGCTGTAAAAAGTCTTTGAAGGCATTCAATTGCGCCGCATAGTCGACTGGCGGTGGGTACTGAACGAGAGCCATGGTGAGGCAATGGAGCAAGCCAATTCAATTGGACTTGACCTGGCAAAGTAGTGCAGTTGGCGACAGGATCAGATTTCCACCGATCAGAGCAAGAAGAAATCAAGGACTCAAGTGAGGGTTGGCTGGTACCTTAGTGTACTTCATTAGTGGATCTTTGGTGCCCGCAACTTTTTGGCGCAAAACACGTCGCGACGCGGAAGAGACGCGTTTCCATTCCTCAACTTACACTTGGCTCATATTGGATTAGTCTAGACAGCACGTGGGGCGGAACGGAAAATGTCTCGGTCCGAAATACATCAGGCGGGCCGACTCGGCGAACGGCGCTGGCGGGCATTTGATTTGCGGAGTCAATGAAGTCCGGGGGATGCTATCTGTCGGTTGTCGATGCTTCTCTTCCTCCAGACAACGTGAAACTTCTTTCCTGACCCCTTTGAACAGCAGGGTTCTGAGTAACAGCGCCGGGAGATGGCGCCCAGAAAACCCTCGAGCACAGCGGAGATCGCACTCGTTCCTTTGAAGAACTGTCTAGTGAACTTGCCTCCGTCACTTGTCTCACTGCTGGTCAACGCCAACACGGTACGTCGC
>NW_001509593.1:0-1065 GCF_000149645.3 Aspergillus fischeri NRRL 181 | reverse complement strand
AGAGCCCTACAGGAGCACCTATCCTCTTTATATTAAAGAAAGATGGCAGCTTATAATTATATATTAACTATTAGGGCCTGAATACTATTATTATTAAGAACTATTACCTACTACCCCTAATTAGTGAGATGCTAGACAGGCTATCAAGAGTAAAGATCTTTATATAGCTAGATATACATAATATATATTATTATATCTAGATTAAACTAGGTGATAAGTAGAAGACTGTATTCTAAATATAATATAGGCACTATAAATACTAGGTGATGCCTTTTAGACTGGTTAATATACTAGTAACTTTTTAGGCTTATATTAATAGTGCACTAAGTAATCTACTTAATATATACTGTATTATCTACCTAGATAATATATTAATCTACTCCTAGAGTAAGGAGGAGCATAAAAGATATATATTAAGAAAGCACTAGAGAAAGGGTCGATATAATAATCTAAGAGCCCTGCAGGAGCACCTATCCTTTTTATACTAAAGAAAGATAGTGGCCTATAATTATATGTTAACTATTAAGGTCTAAATACTATTACTATTAAGAACTACTACCCACTGCCCCTAATTAGTAAGATACTAGATAGGCTATTAGGAGTGAAGATCTTTATATAACTAGATCTATATAATATATACTATTATATCTAGATTAAACCAGGTAATAAGTAGAAAACTATATTCTAAATATAGTATAAGTATTATAAATAACTAAGTAATACCTTTTATACTAGTTAATATACTAGTAATATTCTAGGCTTATATTAATAGTATACTTAGTAATCTACTTAATATATACTATATTATCTACCTAAATAATATATTAATCTACTCCTGGAATGAGGAGGAGCATGAAAAATATATATAAGTAGTTTTATATTAACTATAAAAGGCTAAGCTATATACTAAGCTTAGTAAATATATATTCTATATAGAAGAAGTAGATTTCCTAGGCTTTATAGTTAGAATCTATAGAGTGTGTATAGAACCTAAGTAAGTTAAAACTATTAAGAAATAGCTAATACTATATAGTATATAAGAGATATAAGTCTTCCTAGGCTTTA
>NW_001509551.1:0-1089 GCF_000149645.3 Aspergillus fischeri NRRL 181 | reverse complement strand
TAAATATTCATCCAACACCACCCGGCGGCACCCAATGCCTTCCACCACCCCCATATACTCGGCGACCTGCTCCTGGTCCTCGGGGGCCACCCCCTCCATCCACGGTGCTGGGGCGTCCCACCCAGCGGGCTGGATAATGATCGCCTCACTGCGCTGTCCGTCCCGCCCAGCCCGGCCACTCTCCTGCGCGTAATCCAGTAACGTCCGCGGGGTCCCAATATGGATGATGCTGCGGATATTGGGGATGTCCACCCCCATGCCTAATGCGCTGGTGGCGGCGATCACAGGGCTGGCCCCCATGAACCGCGCCAATACCCCGGCCTTGTCCAACTGCTCACTGTAATATGCCTCACACCCCAGCACCCGCGCCATGGCCGTCACCTGCCCGATGATATTCGCATATATGATCACCTTGCCCCCGGCGGCCCGTTGGATACGGTCCTGAATGAATGCCACCACGGCCTCACTCTCAATCCACTGATACGGCCCCCGGCCGACCCCGGGGATCGGGGGCCGCCACACCCGGTATGCCACATTCGGACGGCTGGTCCGGGCCCGGTATATGGTCACGGCGGCCCGGTCATACTTCATCCGCCAGCATAATTCCACCTCCATGCTCGGGGGCAACGTGGCGGTCAACCATACCATCTGGGTGCGGGCCTGGACTAACCGGCCCAGCTGGGCCATCTGCGGCCGGAAATCACGCTGGTTGTTCAACACCACATGGCATTCGTCGATCACGATCCGGTCTAACCGCCGGGTCCACCGCAGCCGGTTCAAAAACGTCTGGAAATCGGGGCTGACTGCGGATTCAGGCGTCACCAACACGATGGATGCGGCATCGGGGGGCCGCCGGCTCTCCCATGGCACGCATGATATACCGAGCTCCTGGCATCGCCGGGTCATATCAGCTCGTAATGCGACCAGCGGCACCACAACAATGGTGGTGCCCCCAGGGGCGGCGAACGCGGGCACCATGAACAGCATGCTCTTCCCCCCGCCAGTGGGCATCACTGCGACCACGGGGCTCTCTCCCCGCTGGATGGCCCGCATGGCCGGGTCCTGGACCCCCCGGAACTGCATGTCGGG
>NW_001509539.1:0-1311 GCF_000149645.3 Aspergillus fischeri NRRL 181 | reverse complement strand
CTCCTTTAGGGGTGCAAAGCAGCCAACATCAAGTGGCTGTAGTTTATCAGACGAATGGGAAGGCATATATAAAGGGATGATTTGATGATTCTTGCAAAATAGGTCAAACTCTGCGGATTCGTGGCTAGCATGGCCATCAAGAATCAGAAGCCGATATTTTCCCAGTGTACGCGACGCAGTATGCTTCTCAAAGACTTTTTCCAACCATGATAAGCCAAGCCCATTATTAGTCCATCCATTATCGCTCACACCAATCAGCCAGTCAGGGTCTATATCTTGACACCATTGAGACTGATGGACCTTGCCAGAGAAGATGATCATGGGGGGCAGAGGCCACCCAGAAGCATTGATACATTCAATGACAGTAACCCATTCGCGATTCCCTGGCTGTACAGCTCGTACGCGGCTTGTTCGATGGCGGGATGCAGTAATGACCTTTGCTGTATGAGCTACACCCATTTGAAAGCCAGTCTCATCAAAGTTGTAGATATCCTGTTCAAGAATACCATATTTTAATATGGTGTTCTGAACAAGATCAAACCACCGGTTGATAATCTCAGGATCCTCACATTTTGCACGCTGATAATCATACTTGCGGGTATATTTTGATGTAAGATCATCATGCCGTTTAATGAAGTTGCTGACCCAGTTCTTTCCAATGCCAGTAGATGGACCTGATTTCCGCTGAGACAGTAGTAAATCTGCCATCTTGCGTACAATATCTTGAGTTGGGGGTAGGCCGCGATCATCCATATCTAGAATCCACTTCTTTAATGAGGCCTCTTCAAGATTGGTAAGCTTCTGACAGTTCACTGGTATATTGCTTCGCGCCTTTCGACCATTGATGCGATGGGCTAGAGTGGAATGTGGGACATCATATGCTGCTGCTGCCGCTCGTACACTTTTAAAATGACCATTTTTATATGCTTTGACTGCAAGAGATATGCGATCTTCTAATCTGATGCTTGAATCTGCTGGTTTTGATGCCATATTGGACAAAAGGCTGGATTTGATGATGATTCGGTGGTGGTTGTAAGATCTCAGGGGTTGGGTGTCTCGCTCGCTTGTGGATTACGTTACATATCAGCATGATTATATCAGCAGCTCATCAGCCGGAGTCTTAAATTGGCTTGGCAGTCTCCAGTATAGATGCACATAGGCACATGATTCGTATCAGATGATGATAGCATACTAGGTACCATCTTCATGGGGATCGAGGATAGCACACCAGATTGAAATTGGATAATAGTCATAATATTAGGATGATTATTGCAAGTACCCAATATTTCTCACAAGGAACGCTCTCGAGCC
>NW_001509520.1:0-1175 GCF_000149645.3 Aspergillus fischeri NRRL 181 | reverse complement strand
CAAAAGCTGAGAGTGAGCTCTTTTACGGGCCCATCCCAACCTTGCGCTCGCGAAGAAACATGGCCGCAAGGCTTTCTATTTTTCTCGAATGGTGCATAGACCAGGCCACTGATTGGCGAGAAATTTCTACAACGAGAATATCTTCATCAGTATCAGCCGGCACTCCTGAGTGGAGACGGCTCCCCGAGTGGGAGGCAGTTGGATCCCGCTACAGTTAACCTCTACGTCAATGAGGCGTGTCTATTTCTGACCTGGGCCAGCGAGCGCGGCTATCGCCTGCCCATGCAGATACCTGTAAGAAAAGTTGCATACACCTACATATCGCCCACAAGCTCGCAAAGCGGAACACTGCGCTCAAAGACTGTGCGGATCGGGTCTCTAACTGCGCCGGAAGCTCCGATCATCCTCCCTCCTGACAGGGAGGTTGAGATGTGGTTGAAGTCGATTTCGGTGCGTGCGCCCGTAAAAATTCTGATCTTCGAGCTGATCATCCGTTCTGGCCTCAGGATCTCGGAAGCCAATCAACTACGGGTCACCTGTTTTCCAGCAAAAAGAACGAGCGAGAGAACCAACTGGCAACCCGACTGGATATTGGCTGGTGAGGTTCCGCTAGTGCTCAAGTATGGCACTAAGGGAGGCAAGGTCAGTCCTGGGTCAGACCTTGGCACAAGATGGCGTACGGTATTTGTGCCACTAGATCTTGCCGAAAGGATCTGGCACTACATTTCGGTGATTCGACCGACCCAGCTGACGAGATATCACATTGGTGATAGGAAACACACCAAGCGGACAGATCGTCTGTGGCTTGGAGAAGGTGTGAACCGACCTGTGAGCAATGAGATGCTTCGCCGGATTTGGACTTCCGATCGGCATTGTCCCAAAGGATGGCACCCTCATACAGGAAGGCACCATTTTGCGGTGGAGAAGATCTGCGCCCTGACGCGGGCGCAGTTGGCCCTCGCAGGCAACTCAGAGCTGAGTGGTGCTGACTTCGGTTGGTTGCATGGGCTCATGGCCGGACAGGTAAAGATGCTTCTCAGTCCGCTTATGGGGCACGTTGATGAGCGCACGACGATGCAATACTTGCGCGCTGCGGTAGCCAAAATTGGTCGTGATCGAGGGCATCCAGCAATTCGTTGGAATGCGATCATCGACGAGGCATTGACGTGAGAGCG
>NW_001509517.1:0-1149 GCF_000149645.3 Aspergillus fischeri NRRL 181 | reverse complement strand
CGTGAGCGTTGACCAGCGTCGATTAACCGTGCTCGCGGCCAGGTTCTTTCCTGTTGCTGCCGACTTGGAGTGACAGAGGTCTGTGGCGTAGCCCCTCAAGTGTGCGGATGAGATATCGGCCACCTTGATGCCTGAGGCGTCCAGGTAGTGATGGAAGTCGGCCATGTCAGCCAGAACGGTTGGCGCGGTGTTCCTTCCCCCCTTCAGGCACGGCGTCGCCGCCCTGGTTAGATAGGTGGCACACATGAAGTCGAACGCCGGCTCTATGACTTTCCCGTCAGTTCGGCTGGTCAAGAAGCAGAAGTGATTCGGTAAAGCAGTACCCCAGAGTCCTCCGTTTGAACCAGGACTCTTGCCCTCGTTGTTCCTGACCACCCTGATTTCGGCGTCGTAGGTCTTCATGGGCGCGGAACCTACCACTCCGAAATCGGAATGCAAGCGCGTGAGCCTACTGGTACGCTTTACATGCTAATGCTATTCAATTGCGTTTATTACACTTATAATTCAGTCGCTTAGCGCGTACCTTTAAGTATGGATATTTTCGCTAAGGAGATCCTCTATTCATAATGAATAGGCATTCCAGTGCGCAAAGCTTTTGCTTGTCCGCGCTGTCCCGCGACGTTTGATGTGGGGTCGCTCACGACGCCGCAGGGCCGACATCGTGAGCAGTAGGTCTAGTGCCGTTGTCCGCCTGAGGCATCACCCAAGATTGACCTGGAGTGCGGTCAGCGTCGCTGAATCGCCTCTGATATTTCCAGAGACCAACGTGCCGTGTGGATGATCCTCGCCTCCTGCAGATTCTCTTGAAGGATCTCGCGCTTCGTCAGCTGTGACACTTCTTCCCACTCATTTCTAAAAATGTAGGTCGCGTTCCCGACTTCTGGACTCTCGAAAACAAACCTACGCTTGCGTGTGAATCCGAAGACGATGTAGTCGCTGAATCCGCCAAGCCCAACTGCCAGGAAGTCAGGCTCGTGCCGTGTGATTGTTCGTATGCGGGCTGTGGCTGTCTCGCGATCGGTATCCGACAGCTGCTCCAGATAGCCTTCCAAGACCTCCATGGCCCTCGCGAATGGAAAGACCCCGGGTGGAAGAATGCGCCAATTGATCTTCTGAATCCTTAGAGGTACGGCTAACTGGGGGTCAACG
>NW_001509431.1:0-1042 GCF_000149645.3 Aspergillus fischeri NRRL 181 | reverse complement strand
CTGGGGGGAAAATATCCCTGTCTGGTTACATTGGGACGAAAGAGATAGGTCATACCAGATGCTATCGGAGGTATACCTCGCTAGCTTCCATGTTCGGGCCTAGAGTGCTTGTTTCCTCCTTCCTTCTAGAGAGTATCAATACCAGCATATTAGCCACCTTATTGATGCGAACTATGCCATCTAGACCAGCAGGGGTCTGGAAGGCTCACTGTGTAACAATTTAGTGAGAAAATGTGGATCAACATGGTCCACAGCCTCACAATCGATGCCTCACAATCGATGCCTCTCAGGACCACCGGCAAAACGCACCCACCGCTGCGCCAAGGGAATTCGGACCTCCGAATCTTTTCGAAACATAGCACTTGGTTCCCTATGGTAATGCGGCAATTAATCGACTTTCCCACGCCGGAATATGATCGTCAAGGGAGGTGTCTGATATCTAAAATGTACCAGGCGGTACACCCTGATCATCCCATTGGTCTAATTGATCTAGGGTGTGCAGGCTCGTACTAAGTATTGCCTGATTCCAAAACCAAGCCTGTCGACTGAGAAAAGCCTACTACAGGTGAATCCAATCAATCTATTTTAGTGGTTATTCTGCTAGCAAATACCCTGCTGCCTTGCTTGAACCATCATAGTGACCACAGCCGAGGTTCACAGCTCTCCACTTGACTCCCATACTGGTCTGTTGTCCCTCAGACTCGCGATACTGAGTCTATAGCACTCATTTGGAGCCCAAGTATCCACAAGTGTGATGTCCAAGTTAGTATTAATGCAGTGAAGCTAGTAGAGTCAGGATTCAGTCCAATTGTCTATGGCGTGGAAAACCAGGACACGACGTTACATTCAGCTGTCAGTGTCCGCCAATATCCTTCGTCGTGTCCAAGGCGAAATGAGAATATCTCCACCAACTTCATGGATATCTAGCTCTGAGAACGGGCAAGGCAGAGTATGCCTCCAGGAGAGGCCACATCGCGTTCAACAGGGCTGCCACGGCTCAGGAGAAACATATAAAGCCCCAGCCATTCGCACCACAGACTCC
>NW_001509427.1:0-1046 GCF_000149645.3 Aspergillus fischeri NRRL 181 | reverse complement strand
GTAGTCTTTTCTACCATATAATCTAGAAAAATATTTATCAAATACACTCTCTATATCCACCTTTCTAACACCCTCACCCATCACGTTGATAATAATCACTACTAATAGCTAAATATGTATGAAAATCAGAAGGTGGACCAGGTGGACCAGGAGGTCCACCTGAACCTGGTGAACCTCATAACGGTATTTTTGGTACAAAACTAGCTGAATTAGGTTTAGGTGGTCAGCTATTTATAATTAATTAATTTTCAATATAATTCATTAAGAAAAAATATAAATAAGTTTCACAACCTAAATTATTATAAGAGATAAATTTTAATAATAAAAATAATAATGCATAAAATACCCGAGATATTATAATAATAGAAAAAATCTTATGATTATTAATTATTAAGTAATTTTGTATTAATATTATTCTTGTTATCATTATCATTTTAATCTTAGTAGTAAATGATAAATTTTCATTTCATATATTTTTACTGACTAGCACTGTAATATATTATTTATATTTGTGTACAACCATTTAAGTAAGGTAACCTTAACTAATAAAGAATTATTTATAAATACTATTGCAAATACAACCAGAACTAACCTTCCATTTGATCTCTTAATCATAATAAGAAATCTTTAATAGACACTGATTGAATTGCAATAGGCATAGAACTATGTAAAATACCACAGATTTCTGAACATTGTCCAAAGAATGTTCCTGGACGATTTACATAAACAGATGCCTGGTTTAATCTACCAGGGTATGCATCTGCTTTAATACCTAAAGATGGACAAGCATAAGAATGTATAACATCAGCAGCTGAAATTACAAATCTTGTATGAGTTAACTCTGGTATAATTACTCTATTATCAACTTCTAACATTCTAAATTGACCATCTTCTAAGTCACTTTCTGGAACTATGTAAGAATCAAACTCAATAAATTCGTTATCTTCATTTGTAAAATCAGGATATTGGTAACTTCAATATCATTGATGACCTTCAGCATAAACAACTAATGAAGGATCCATAACTTCATCCATTAAATATAATAA
>NW_001509425.1:0-1328 GCF_000149645.3 Aspergillus fischeri NRRL 181 | reverse complement strand
TTTAAAAAAGTAATGGTTGCTGATTTGCTCATGTTTGGTGGTATATCCCAGGTGAGCTGCATCCTGAACACCGTGCTACAGCACGCCAAGGAGGCCATGGAGCGATGGAACAGCTTCCGGAGCTTAAGCACAGATACATAATGTAGAAGGAGAATCACTCCCCAGTCTGTCCCTCAATCTCCTTCCATCCATCAAACACCCCCGTATCCTCCCCCGCCCCGCTTCTCCATCCCCACGCAACACAATAGTGCCGCGCAAGCAACTGCCACTCCTCGACCTCATCCAGCATCTCGAGCCCGGCAACCCGCTCCTTCTCCGTCTCACTCACCCACCGCTCCCAGATGAAATCAATGTCCGCCGCCGCCTGTCCGCTATCAAGCCCGTGCTCCCGTAACCGTCTCCGCTGAGCCTCGAGCGACGCATACTCATGCAGTGTCTGCAGCTGGATCCCGCGCGTCGCGAGGTTAGCGACCATGGTTCGTCCAAAGGCGTCGTCGGGTCGGATGGGCTCGTAAATAATTAAGCCCAATGGCACACTCGCCGGGAAAAGGGTCTTGGCAAAATACTCAACGACATCGGTCGCTTCGCGAGGTGAGAGGTACACAAGACAGCATTCTGAGATGAGTAACGTGGGGAGTGTTGGGTCGACACCCTGTAGCGGACAGGGTGGCTGATCCTTCTCCGTCGGATTGGGTGATGATGGGCTTCGCGACGTGGTTGTCGACGCTGATGCTGCGAGTGTTCGGAGATCAACAGGGTGGAGGTGGTATGTCGGCGAGTGCAATGCGTCGCCGGAGTCGGGTATGGCTACATTTTGGGCACTCCCAATTCCCAGTGTCCGTTGTAGGAGAGGCGCTGCACGGATGAACTTGATCTTCGCGGCGGTGTTGGCGGAGAAGTCGATCTCGTGATAGATCAGATCCGGACTTGAGGAGGACGAGCGTCATCAAATCAGAGAGCAAGTTGAACGCCGCGTTGGCGTATACGAACGCCAGCTGGTCGACGCACTTGGCTGTGGCCATTTGCGCCATGTCCCACATGGCTGTCACGGGGATGCAGCCGCAGGTGAAGACAAGGATGCTGATGAGGGAGTAGATGAAGACGAACGCCATGATGCCGTAGGTCCATTGGCGGAAGCGGCGCTCAGGGTTGAGGCGGAGGTAGAAGAGGAGGATGGAGGTCTTCACAAACCAGATGCCGAGGGCGAAGATGTCTTCTGCGGCCAGGTCGTTCTATTTTTGTCAGCTGCGCTCTGGAGAGTATGGAGTTGAGCAAGGTACCTGTTCAAAAGGCTTGAGTTTGACCAGGTACCTTGCTCAAACTCAAGC
>NW_001509424.1:0-1327 GCF_000149645.3 Aspergillus fischeri NRRL 181 | reverse complement strand
TTTGGGCCCTCCGGTGGATCACTTTAGGATTCGAACTGAGCCTTTGTACTTGGTCTAATCTCCTATGATTCACCCCGATACTGGCCTTATTTGATGATTAGATTAGCCGTTTTGCTCATTTCCACTTTTGTTGGTTTCGTTCTGTTCTCGCCTGGACACCTACGCACTGTCGGTTGATTAATATTTACTATAAACCCTCTACACTTACCTGTCTACCTACCCACCGTCCGGTCACTCCCCGGCCGTTTCCAGGACCCATCAGCGGATCGTTCTCCATTCTCTTACTGTTGGCCCTCTGTCTCAATCGATATTTGACGTTCTCCTTTATCATTTCGGAGAAAAGGACGAACACATATTAAGTCAAGTCGAGAGGCAAAATAGGAGAAGGATTAGCCTTGAGGCAACAGTCTTCTTCACTTGGCATCGTGGTGCTCCTTAATCCTCCTTAATCCTACGACTATATATCTGTCTCTCTGGTTTGTTTCGTTTGACGCGCACTGGATATTGCCTGGAGAACATCCTGGACCGAACTGTGGTACCATATCAGTACATCCCCTGTATTATTTCACTTTGTCCTCGCCTCTGATTTGCCTGACGGACCCGACTCGGAGGTCCTGAGCTTCTTCAGCAAGCGCCCGGACATTGCTTTGAGACCCTGGCATCGTGCAAAATGAATGGGCCGAGCGAATGATTTCTTTGATGGACGACCCGGACATGGGTGTCACCTTGTCTGTCACATCTCTCATCATGGCATTGGCGCAAGATAGGCCGGAAGAATACAAGGGGAGCTATATTAAAGCGGCGCAGCGTCTCAAGAGGATCGTGGTCGATAATGAGATCGCGCCTGATTATCTCTACTACCGTGTGCCCTGTCCTTGGATCCAGGTCAAACTGCTGCGCTTACTTCAGTACTATCCACCCTCTCGTAAGTTTTCTATCTTTATTATACAGACTTTCCTCTCTCAAGCTCACCCCTTGTTACAGAGGACAGTCACGTCCGCGAGATCATTAGAGCATCCCTGCAACAGATCATGACTACCGCCATGGACACACCAAAGAATGTCCAGCAAAACAATGCTCAAAATGCCATTCTCTTCGAGGCCATCAACCTCCTTATTCATCTAGATACCGAGCATAACCTCATGATGCAGATATCCTCCCGGTTGGGTAAATACATTCAGTCTCGAGAGACAAATGTCCGGTACCTCGGTTTGGAGGCCATGACACACTTCGCCGCCAGGGCTGAAACTCTTGACCCCATCAAGAAGCATCAGAACATAATCTTAGGTTCACTTCGAGATCGAGATATCAGCGTGCGGCGCAAAGG
>NW_001509423.1:0-1143 GCF_000149645.3 Aspergillus fischeri NRRL 181 | reverse complement strand
GTTGTGTGCATTGCTAACAGCCGAGAATAGGAACAGCAAGAACATCGGTCGAGCGGGCAGCCTACCCCGGCCGCACAGGGGCTTATCAGACATTCCTCAAGCTGCGCCAGCCCATCGATGACGCCGCATACCCAACTCCTCGCATTCTTGAGAGTGGACGCTCCTACCAGTTCCCCTTCACCTTTGTCGTCCCCGATCGTCTGCTCCCCCATGTCTGCACCCACTCCAAGACCAACGCCCATGTGGAGCGGTCCCACACCTTGCTGCCCCCAACCCTGGGGGACCCCATGCTTGCCAGTAACGGAAAGACCCTGCTGGACGACATGGTGCCCGAGATGTGCCAGATCTCGTACATGATCCGGGTTGTCGTGAACAGCAAGCCCGCCGGTGTACGGTGCAATATCGAAGAGGGTCACGTCGAAGCGATCGGGGTGATTGGCCAGAGCAGAGGCACAGGACTATTCATTCATTCGTTCAACTGGGTTCTGGACAGTTCGACCTGGTGGGAGGACGGCTTACCATGCCTGCGGGCCCAGCGCCAACAATAGCAACTCGGGTTTTCTTTGGGGGCATTTCGCTATTCTACAACTATTCTACACTATGGTGTTTGAATAGAACGATGAGTCAGGTTGGAGTTGTGAACGTCGTCCGTGGCTTATTATGCTTGTCATGCGTGACCATGACATCAACTCCCGCAATCGTCCATCATCGAGATTATGGATCTCAGATCGATCAGATCGACTCAGATCGGCCTTGATAACTCAATAGAATAACCAATCATTGTGATACAAGCAGAAATAATCTCTGAAAGATTATGGGAACTCTTCCCTGACTCCAGAGTCTGGGTAATCCTGTTCTCACCAGCTCAATGCGCCTTTATCTGACGTCAACTGGCATCGACTTGTCACGATCAATCTCTAAAAGAATGGTAGCACATATAATCCCTCATATACGCGATGACAGGCTGTGTAATTGATATTACGCTAATGAACATGGAAATACTTACACTGAGCAAGACGTTGCAGCCTCTAAGCAAAACGGCTTAACTCAGATATCTATGAGCTCAACTCTTCGATCCCATCAAAGGACAGTCTGTATGTCACTTCTCCACCCACATCGACGGAACCCTACCTATCATCAGCT
>NW_001509402.1:0-1202 GCF_000149645.3 Aspergillus fischeri NRRL 181 | reverse complement strand
CGTATTGGAGTGGTGTCTACAGATTCTCCGCTCTATAATCGCTCAGATGACAGCACAATAATGTAGGTAGCTTCCAACAGCGTCAATGATATTATTCCCCTATAAAGAGCGTCATTATTGAAGACTTTTGCCAGGGCCCCATGCCCTTATCAGGCAACAAGTACAAAATACCAGAGACTCAACGCAGTAAGAATCATGCAACGATCGAAATGACCATTAAAGATATACATTCGCATACGTTCCTGCATATTGGCCCAGCTTATATCCCGCTAACGTCGTCCCATCCTTGTCCGACCTACAGTAAGTAGAGAGCAGCGGCCGCCACGGCAGCAACACCTGCCACATTTGCCTTGTCGGAACCAGCGTTGCCGGACAGAGTGGTAGTTGCAGAAGCACTGGCGCTGGTAGATGAAGAGCTTGATTCTGTGCTCGTCAAGGTGCGAGTGGTTGATGCAGAGCTAGAGGAGTGATGGTGTGAGCTAGTGGCCGAGGAGGAAGAGGGGGTTGAAGAGGCTGCCGAGGAGGAGGTAGTAGAGCCAGTGGATGAGGTGCCAGTTGTGGTCTGGGTTGACGACTCCGTAGTGGTGGTTGTCTCCGAAGCTGTGGTGCTGGCAGCGCCGACAGGCGGCACAGAGATTGGGTGGCCGGCGGCAGAGCACTGGGAGACGACGGCGACTCTTGTTTTTTTTTTTTGTTTTTTGGCATTCTGTACTAATTGGGAATGGTGTTTGGTGCAGGTAACATTTCATTGCAATGTTGGACCAGGGATTTACGTGGCAATGGTATGGATGGAGTCCGGCAAGTGGGGTGGCTGAAAATGCCAGATGCCATGATCATTCCGGATGCTTCACAACAGCCATTTCTTTCAAAGCCTTGTAGGAGATTTGGTTTAAGTGCGAGTTCAATACTCAAAGTGTTGATCGGCTATGGATGGTTGACTGTGGAATCTGATTCCGAATATGACTGAATGTATAGCGCATGCACAGCCTTTGGTTGCTAATCACCGTCATCTGATTCGACATATATATAAATGGTCTATTAACATAATATGTAGTAAGCAGTGATCATTCCAAGCTAACATGCTCCCATTCCACAGACACACAACAGTCAGTATTTAAATGTTAGGCAGCATCACACGCGCACACCACAAGAACTGTGGGGAAATCCAGCGAAAGTGAGCGTCCGTTATGGGAGAAACCGGA
>NW_001509369.1:0-1055 GCF_000149645.3 Aspergillus fischeri NRRL 181 | reverse complement strand
CATCGGTGCCGGGGACCAAACGGCCCCCGGGCTTCGGTCATCCCAGCGATGTGGGGCTTCCGGGCGTTTTTAAGCACGGCACGAAACGAGCCCGGGACGGGCGCCCGTCGCATGTCTCGGGGGTCACGGGCGCGCCCATTGCTGGACACTCCGAACCCCGTTGACAGCCTGGACGACCCGACCAAGGACGCTGCGCGCCGGCCGCTCGAGAGTAGAAACCACGGCTGGGATGGGCGACTGCCCCCGTTCTTGAAGCGAGGCCCCAACTGAGGGAACCTGTGCGCCACCAGTCACAGAGAGGCGGCCTGCCTGGCAGGGAAGAAGTGGCCGGCGCAGAGCTCGCACGCCACCAGAGGTGACGCGGCTCTCGCCTTCCACATAGAACCACCGACCTCGACCGGGCCGATATCGTGCGTGCAAACGTTCCCGGGTCCGGATCTGGCTGGCGGGGGGCCCATTTTGTATGGGGTGGTCCGTGCGTTGACCCGCGCGCCCATACAAAGTGGGCCTCTCAGGTTCGCCCGTTGCTTGGGCCGCAAGGGGACTTGGTCACTCGCGCCGTCTCGCGCGCGCGCGCAGGGCCGGTCGGCCCTCGAAGGGCGCCCGCCTGCCAACTGGTCCCCTCCGCGCGCGCGGCCCACCCATTACTCGCTGCAGGAGGGCGCGCGCGCCCGGCCATATATCGACCCCGGTGTCCGTGTGTCTGTCTCTGTATAGAGATAGTAGATAGATAGATAGATAGATAGATACGTATGGCACCGGTGGGCCATGCCGACCTATATCGGTGCAGATGTCTGGGTGCGGGTGCGGGTGCGGGTGCATATATATATATATATATATATACATATATATACGGGTGTCTGTATATCCACATGTATGGATGCCACCGGCGGGCCATGCCGACATATGTCGAGACCGACGACCATGTGCGTGTCTCTGCAAGTGTCCGTATATATGGCGCGCGGGGTCCACTGGTCCCTCTAGGGCGCGCGCCGGCCAACTGGTCACCCCGGGGCCGCGCGCCCCCGGCCTCTGTCGACCCCAGTGTCTGTGTG
>NW_001509367.1:0-1073 GCF_000149645.3 Aspergillus fischeri NRRL 181 | reverse complement strand
GCCCAAAAACACCAACATCCAGTGGTTGAAGAAGATGAGATGTATGTGGAGGCATATAAAGAGAGATAATTGCATTCTCCTTGCAGAAATGGTCAAATTTAGCATTTAGATGACTTGAATGACCATTAAGAATAAGTAACTGTTTCGCGCCGGTTGAATGTAGTTTAGAAAAAGGGTCAAAAACTTGCTTCAACTACTTAAGGCCTATCACATCTGTTGTCCAGCCATTAGGACTGTTTGTAAGCTTCTAATCTGGAGGAAGATTGGCCTCTTGATACTAAGGAGCCTGGTGTTCTTTTCCTTTTAAGATGATGACTGGTGGTATATGAATCCCCTTAGAGCTCATACATTTGATAATTGTGACCTATTCCTGGTTCCCTTGGATAACTCTCTGAGGTCTTTCACTGTGTTCCACTGTAGTAATAACCTTTGATGCTGTATAGAGTCCCATTGTAAAGCTAGTTTTATCAAAGTTCTAAATATCATCTTGATGTATACCATGTTCTTGAATTGCTGCATGTACAGTTTCAAACCATGGTTTTATAACCTTTAGATCTTCCTGCTTTGCCCTCACATATGTAATCTTCTGATTATATCTTGAACGTAGTTCAGGACGGCGTTTGGTAAAGGAATAGGACCAGTTGATACTAAGAACTATAGTAGGGTCCTGTGTATGTTCCTGAAGTAAAATTTGCGCCATTTCACGCAGAAAGTCAGACTGAATTGAAAAGCCTTATTTATCTGCATCTAGCAGTTGCTTGACAAGAGTTTCTTCTTCAATTAAAGATAATCTGAGGTTATTTGCGTGTGTTTCTGACCGTGGTTTGACGCCAGCAAGCCGCTCGCGAAGGGTGGATTCAGCTACATTATATAGCTTCGCAGCTTTTAATATTGATTTGACTTTCTTATCTTTCCATGCAGTAATAGCCATTTGAATATGAGCTTCCTTGGATAAAGGCATTTTGTATGGGAATAACAAAAAAATAACGCGTTGAAGAATACTGCTTGGGTAGCAGTGAAAATCCGCAGAAATCCGCGGTTCACCCGTATCCGCGCCTCACCCGTGGATTATG